>NC_090646.1:223729119-224029119 GCF_040937935.1 Hyperolius riggenbachi
ACCGGGCAACTGTCACTTAAAACGTTTTATTGTTCCTCAATGCCACATCATACATCCGTTCAATAGGTAGAAAAAGTTCAAACCTGTAAGTGCTGGTGCTGGGGTACACAGGGTTCGGGTGACCAGGGGAAGTGTAAGGACGGCACTACAGCCGTTTCGCGCCCTCCTGGCGCTTGTTCACGTGCTTGTCCTTGTCCGACAAGGACAAGCACGTGAACAAGCGCCAGGAGGGCGCGAAACGGCTGTAGTGCCGTCCTTACACTTCCCCTGGTCACCCGAACCCTGTGTACCCCAGCACCAGCACTTACAGATTTGAACTTTTTCTACCTATTGAACGGATGTATGATGTGGCATAGAGGAACAATAAAACGTTTTAAGTGACAGTTGCCTGGTTTGCTTTGCTGTACTGAATCTTTACTGACTGTCCCTATCTGATGATTCCGGTGCACGTCCTTTTGTTTTCCGTTTACACCATAGCTGCAACATAGTGGTGCTTGGGGGCAAAGATTGCCTGGATGCTAGATGCTTATGCAGGTCTGCACACCCCTCCTTGAAGTACTGACTGAGTGCAGAGTTGTTACCGTATCTTCTAGTGTACAAATTATAGAAGTTTAATAGAAGTCTTAAGATTTCATTCTTTCTTGTATAATGAGTGCTTGAAAGGGATTAATTGTCATGTTGACATATTTAGTTTGACTTCACAGTGCTCATACTGTATAATTTATGTTGACAGTATTTCTGCACATGATGAACTGTTGTATGTGTTGCTGTGTGATGTACTTTTCTCTCTATATGATTGTAATCTGGCTTTGATGTATTCAGCTCCCACCCGCTGCTAAGAGATACCAAATCACCACTGAAAAGCTCACCCTGTTCTCCACCAGGCCCCTTTCTATTTTGAAGATACCCATAGGCAAGGGTCCCATAGCATAAGAATTCCTAGGCTGGCCATACACTGTATAGTGTAGTTGAATATTTTAGTTGTACTGTGAATGGGCAGCAGGTGAAAATCTCTAAACAATTTTTTTAAGGTTGTTTTTGGTAGCTGTATGCGGTCTCTAAGGCATCACTGAACGCTTTGTGCATTTGCTCTATATCTGTTAAACTTAAGTGAAAAACTATGTTAATGCCTTTATATTTATGGCAAATGATTCAAAACACACACACGCACGCACGCACGCACGCGCGCACACACACACACACACACACACACTCTGCAATGTATGAGTAATCTAAGGGCATTTTTGCTGTATATTTGTAAGTCATCTTAACTGAATTTATTGTACCCATTTTCAGTGGTGGTCCATGCATTGCTGGTCTGTAATGCAAGTACAGAGCTGACGTGTTTGAAAAATATTCAGGAGCACTTTAATGCATCCACATTACCTGTAATGCCTCATCTGCTTACAATGTAAGTAATTCCTCATTTTAGCTAATGAAAGATCTGAAGCAAAGCTTTTATCACGCAGACATATTGGGCTCTATTCATAAAACATTTGCAGTAAAAAAAATCTTGGAGGGAAAACACTGCATCGGTATTTAAGACTTTTGTGTGCTAATTCATATAAATGTTTACACTTGCAATAATAGGTCGGGAAATTCCCGCACTAAACTGGCGGTGTTGCTGAGTTGTTACATTTGCTGGCTGAGTTGATACATTTTCTCCGTGCAGAGACAGAGTTAGGGCTCGTTTCCAATAGTGCGGTGCGAATCCCTGGGATTCCACCGCTGACGAAATCGCATGCGGATGCGATTCCGCGTGCGTTTTTTTCCGCGATTTCGCATAGGCAGGGTCTATGCGAATTTAACCATGTCACTGCCTGACTCAATTTGTATTACTTAAAAACGCACGTGCGTTTTCCCTATTAAATACATGGGCTGCAATTCGCCTGCATTCCTCACGCAGGCGAATTCTGCAGGCCCTACCGTGCAGAAAAATCCTGCACAGAAAAACGCACGAAAACAATGACAAGTGGAAACAGTCCCATCCACTTTCATTGCCTATGCGAATTCGCATGCAGGCCACGCATGCGAATTCGCCCTAGTGGAAACGGGCCCTTACTATAAAGGAGGCAGCCCCAGCATCCTCTGTTTGCCCTGAATCTTCTCTGAATCTGTCTATTAGTATTTCTAAACAGTCTATTTAATTGCCACAGCTTAGAAGAAGTTCCAGAAATGTTACACATGCAGGCTTTCTGATGTGACATACAGTGGTGTGAAAAACTATTTGCCCCCTTCCTGATTTCTTATTTTTTTTTGCATGTTTGTCACACTTAAATGTTTCTGCTCATCAAAAACCGTTAACTATTAGTCAAAGATAACCTAATTGAACACAAAATGCAGTTTTAAATGATGGTTTTTATTATTTAGTGAGAAAAAAACCTCAAAACCTACATGGCCCTGTGTGAAAAAGAAATTGCCCCCTGAACCTAATAACTGGTTGGGCCACCCTTAGCAGCAATAACTGCAATCAAGCATTTGCGATAACTTGCAACGAGTCTTTTACAGCGCTCTGGAGGAATTTTGGCCCACTCATCTTTGCAGAATTGTTGTAATTCAGCTTTATTTGAGGGTTTTCTAGCATGAACCGCCTTTTTAAGGTCATGCCACAACATCTCAATAGGATTTAGGTCAGGACTTTGACTAGGCCTCTCCAAAGTCTTCATTTTGTTTTTCTTCAGCCATTGAGAGGTGAATTTGCTGGTGTGTTTTGGGTCATTGTCCTGCTGCAGCACCCAAGATCGCTTCAGCTTGAGTTGACGAACAGATGGCTGGACATTCTCCTTCAGGATTTTTTGGTAGACAGTAGAATTCATGGTTCCATCTATCACAGCAAGCCTTCCAGGTCCTGAAGCAGCAAAACAACCCCAGACCATCACACTACCACCACCATATTTTACTGTTGTTATGATGTTCTTCTGCTGAAATACTGTGTTACTTCTACGCCAGATGTAACGGGACACGCACCTTCCAAAAAGTTCAACTTTTGTCTCGTCGGTCCACAAGGTATTTTCCCAAAAGTCTTGGCAATCATTGAGATGTTTTTTTAGCAAAATTGAGACGAGCCTTAATGTTCTTTTTGCTTAAAAGTGGTTTGTGCCTTGGATATCTTCCATGCAGGCCGTTTTTGCCCAGTCTCTTTCTTATGGTGGAGTCGTGAACACTGACCTTAATTGAGGCAAGTGAGGCCTGCAGTTCTTTAGATGTTGTCCTGGGGTGTTTTGTGGCCTCTTGGAGGAGTTTTCTCTGTGCTCTTGGGGTAATTTTGGTCGGCCGGCCACTCCTGGGAAGGTTCATCACTGTTCCATGTGTTTGCCATTTGTGGATAATGGCTCTCACTGTGGTTTGCTGGAGTCCCAAAGCTTTAGAAATGGCTTTATAACCTTTACCAGACTGATAGATTTCAATTACAGTACTTTTGTTCTCATTTGTTCCTGAATTTCTTTGGATATTGGCATGATGTCTAGCTTTTGAGGTGCTTTTGGTCTACTTATCTGTGTCAGATAGCTCCTATTTAAGTGATTTCTTGATTGAAACAGGTGTGGCAGTAATCAGGCCTGGGGGTGACTACAGAAATTGAACTCAGGTGTAATAAACCACCTTTAAGTTATTTTTTAACAACGGGGGGGGGGGGGGGGGGGGGCAATTACTTTTTCACACAGGGCCATGTAGATTTGGCTGAAGAAAAACAAAATGAAGACTTTGGAGAGGCCTAGTCAAAGTCCTGACCTGAATCCTATTGAGATGTTGTGGCATGACCTTAAAAAGGCGGTTCATGCTAGAAAACCCTCAAATAAAGCTGAATTACAACAATTCTGCAAAGATGAGTGGGCCAAAATTCCTCCAGAGCGCTGTAAAAGACTCGTTGCAAGTTATCGCAAATGCTTGATTGCAGTTATTGCTGCTAAGGGTGGCCCAACCAGTTATTAGGCTCAGGGGGCAATTTCTTTTTCACACAGGGCCATGTAGGTTTTGAGGTTTTTTTCTCACTAAATAATAAAAACCATCATTTAAAACTGCATTTTGTGTTCAATTAGGTTATCTTTGACTAATAGTTAACGGTTTTTGATGAGCAGAAACATTTAAGTGTGACAAACATGCAAAAGAATAAGAAGTCAGGAAGGGGGCAAATAGTTTTTCACACCACTGTATATCTGAAAACAGGTACCCAAGAGGTTAAAAAAACACAGCCTTGGTATTCCAGGATGCCTTGTTTGCTCTTTTTCTCACTGCAGCTGCCTGGGAGGTCTTTCTCATTCACTTAGCTGTTATCTTGGCTGTTATCACTGGCTTATTGCATTATCTAAACAGCAGGTGTTCTCAGACAGAATTCCACCTGCTCTAATCTTTATGAATTGACATGTAGTGACATGTTTTGAGATAATCACTGCACAAGGCGGTAATTTCCCCGCACTGCTCAGGAATGTCAGATTTTCATGCGGAAACAGCTTTTATGAATGAACACTTTGCTAAATGGTCGGGAAAGTCAGCTGTTTTGAGCATTACCGCATGCGGGAATGCTTTATGAATAGAGGCCATTGTGGTCAATTAGTAGAATGGTGTTTCACAAACCTGTGCTAAGGTCCCAACAGTGGTACATGTTTGGGAGTATATCCACAAACATAGTTTATTAGTGGGTATCTCCCTAGCAATATCAATTATTGTATTTCTTTTTCAAATGCTATACCCCTTCCTTAAAATATGTTTTAAAATATTGCTGACAATCACCTTTATCCCTTTGATAACACCATGGGCCCTGATGCACTAACTGTTGCTAAAGTTTCCATGCGTAGGTACTAACACCAGGGGAGTAGCACACATTATACATTAGAGCAACTCGCGTAAGTAGCATACTGTACATTACCATAGTAACAAGCACATTACCCAGATAACATGAGTTGCGCTAATTGCGTAATGCACTCTACTCTCCCTGGGATTTGTAACGATAAGATTGTGCTGCATCCAGAACTAGCAGTTATGAGCTGCTTCTGCTAGGCATTGTATTTTGTTTACAAACAACACTATTGCCATAGAAGCTATAATGAAAATAATAGATTTCTCTTCTTCTGTCCTAACTCCTTCAGATATTTGAGTTTGCTAGCTACTAGTGTTTAAATCCTTTGCTACTGGTGGCTTTTGATGGATAAAACATTTATGAAAGATACAAATTTCACCGCTGAGCCTCAAATTACCATGCCTATGTATATGCTGGATTACCTTCATAAATATGCACTGTTGGTGGCATGTGAGTGCAGTTAAAGAAATGAAGCAGAAGAAATTTGAGACTTAGATATTTAAAGCGGACCTGAACTCAGACCTTCCGCTCTGCTCTAAAAGATAAACATCAGCATAATATCCTTTAAAAAAAAACATTACCTTGTTTCAGCTAGAACTCCTACTGAGATTCTGCAGAGCGGATACTTCCTGGTATCCTAAGAGCATAGAAAGGGTTAACTTCCTGTATTGACATATAAGCTCAGAATTCAGCAGACAGCTGACAGCTCAAGTTACACTAGCTCATTACTTGCTGAGTAGGGATCATTAGACACGCTGTTCTCTGTAAACACACAGGGGGGGACACTGGGTGGATTTCTCTGTGTTCTCCACATCTCAGGTGCAAGAGTTCAGGTCTGCTTTTAAGCTGTCTGAAATTGGATACATTAAAAAAAACATGCATATGTCATTTCCCCAGGCCATCTGAGTCGGAACAACCTAGCAAGGTGTCCAAAGGAAAGTTCAAGCCACCTGCTGTTACTGCAAAGAGTTCCAACAAATGTGAGGTTCCTGATTATGACTTTGTGATGACTTTAGCAAAGGACATGATTGAACAGTTTCATCTGAATGAAGATCAAGCAACTGCTTTGATGCAAATTGCACATATGATGTGTGGTTCTGAGGGACCTCAGAAACGCCAAAGCCCCCCTATCACTATTATTCATGGTAAGAAAGCATTTTCATGTGAAGTAAAGCATAATTCATTCTGTACTTAGTACGCAGTATAAGATATAGGACTAGTGAATGAAAAGAAGAGCAGAAGACAATCCAAACACTTCTGGGGCTTGATTCACTATGTGGTGCTAACCTACTTAGCACGTCTAAAGTCTTTAGGCGCGCTAAACAGGGTGCTAAGTAGGTTAGCGCCGGTTTTCTCAATCAGATCGTGCGCTAAGTACCTCGCGCAAAGTTTTGCGCGCGCTAAGTCCTATAGGCTTTAATGGGCACTTCGCGCGGAGCGCTCGGTGCAGTGCGCGCGTAAAGTTTTACGCGCATAAAATTTTACGCGCATAAAGTTTTGCGTGCGAAAAGCTTGTTTAGACGTGCTAAGGGGGTTTTCACGGGCGTGCTAACAGTTAGCACCGCTTTGTGAATCAGGCGCCTAATGTTCATGACACTAAAGGCAGCCATACATAACTGGATATATGGGCAAATCGACCATGAGACGGATCCCTCACTGATCAAATCTGATCCAAGAGGGATCTGTTGCCTGTCTACATAATGTTTCCTGAATACTACATGCCCTATCATCATGGTGATAACTCTAGAAACGTTATTAAAGACAGGAGTTAAGCTTAGTGAATTTAGGCCATTATTACAGCGTTAAACTGTAAGTAAATTAACTGCTGGGAAGAGGTGACACATGACCTGCACTAAGCAAAAGCTGACTTAACCACCCTGGCGTTCTGATTAAATCGCCAGGGTGGCTGCGGGAGGGTTTTTTTTAAATAAAAAAAAAACTATTTCATGCAGCCAACTGAAAGTTGGCTGCATGAAAGCCCACTAGAGGGCGCTCCGGAGGCGATCTTCCGATCGCCTCCGGCGCCCAGAATAAACAAGGAAGGCCGCAATGAGCGGCCTTCCTTGTTTTGCTTATATCGTCGCCATAGCGACGAGCGGAGTGACGTCATCGACGTCAGCCGACGTCCTGACGTCAGCCGCCTCCGATCTAGCCCTTAGCGCTGGCCGGAACTTTTTGTTCCGGCTACGCTGGGCTCAGGCGGCTGGGGGGACCCTCTTTCGCCGCTGCTCGCGGCGGATCGCCGCAGAGCGGCGGCGATCAGGCAGCACACGCGACTGGCAAAGTGCCGGCTGCGTTTGCTGCTTTTTATTTGACTAAAATCAGCCCAGCAGGGCCTGAGCGGCAGCCTCTGGCGGTGTTGGACGAGCTGAGCTCGTCCAGACCGCTCAGCAGGTTAAGATCTGTTACAATAAAATATATATTACAGAGTTTGCCTTTGGTCTGAGCAGACTGGTAGACTTCTGTTGAGATGTATAATGAGCAAACATGTACATACCATCTATTCACAGGCACAATGTGGGGTATATCTTCTAAACTGCGGTAATTACATTGATGTACATAAAGTTTTTACGCGTGATGAGTAGAGCCTAATGCATTGCATGTAATGTATTGCATTCTGCTCTGCTCATCGTGCATAAGACTTTATGTACATTGGGCTTGATTCACTAAACCGTGATAACTCAAATATCACACCTTATTAACGATATCACACCTTATCAAGATATCACACCTTATCAAAGTTAACACGCCTTATTAGAGTAGCATAGTACATATGATGTGTGGGTTTTTCGCCTTGTAAGGGTTTTTTCGCCTTCCTCTGGATCAACAGGGATATGTGAGGGAGCAGGCTGGTGTTGTACTTTGTTCTCTGGCTGAACTCGATAGACGTATGTCTTTTTTCAACCCGAATAACTATGTAACTATAGTGAGTGCTACGAACCTGCAGGGGCTCAGGGCAGGACAAGTGCCATAGCCAATTAGCAGGCATAAGTTCGTAGCATTTGCTATGATACTCTGATAAGGCATGTTAACTTTGATAAGGTGTGATATCTTTAATAAGATGTGATATCGTTGATAAGGTGTGATATTTGATTTATCACGGTTTAGTGAATCAAGCCCATTATTCGGATTACTTCACTGTATGCTTTTCACTTTTATACTTTGTTTCAAAAAGGTCCATTGCTAAGCCATCGGTTGCCACATTTAGTAAGAAAGTTAATACATCCTGACCCGGTGCCCTTATTCCTCCCACCAGGGCTGACCAGATATCATTTTACAGAATAGACAGTTGGAACTGGTGCACAAGTCAAACCACAAAGCAGGCTATGGCCTGGAACCCACAAGCAATATTTTTTAAGCCTTATCTGAACATTTGAAAAGCTCTTGCTAATGTAATGCTATATGTGTGATCCCACTTAAGCAGTATGATTTAAAAAAAATCCCCCATAGCATTACATTAGTAAGAGTTTTACAAACCTCTGGCGCTTAGAAAAGCGCTGCTAGTGGGTTCCAGGCCTATATGTTTGTTGGCAGTTCAGATCTAATTCCCAAGAATTACTCCAATACTCCAGAACAACAGTGTTGATAGGGGATAGAACTACTTTTTTTTTTTTTTTTACTTCTGACTGTATTCTCATTGAGAGGATTTTTTCTCATGTCCTGCCTCTGAAATCATCAGGGATTTTCAAAACTATGCTCTAAACCCTGGTATCCTAGAGCGAACACTTTCATTCCAGCGCAGGAGATTTGGGCGCAGCCAGTGCCACCATAGGCCGTAATAGGAATTACAGCTATAGCGGCGCACAGTGAGTAACTTCAGCACCGTCAGAAGACGGAGCTAAAGTTACTTATAAAACACTATAATTCTGCCTCCAGCAATTGCTGAAAATCAAATTATTTCATTCCCCACCATCCATGGCGGGCTGGAGGGGGAATAGTATTTAACGTTGCCGGGAACTTGTGCAGGAGCAGGATAAGCCATCCCGGCTGTATCCTGCGCCCAAGTCTCCCGGCAGCGATTCCTCTCATACTCTCCCAGAGATAGGAATGAGAGACCGCAATAATTTCCACAATGCACTTTTTGTGTTTTGGAAACAGCATGCTCATGTTGCCATTTGTGAGGTCATTGTAGCATTTAGAGAAGGTCAGCTAGATGCAAAATGTCTGGATTTGCCTGAAAATAATATGCAAATTGTATACAACTTGCAGTTAGGTCAATCCAAATCTGTGTGATATGAATTCTATTGGCCAAGTTCCAAGCTGCATTCAGTTTGCATGCAATCATGTAGTATATAGAATAGAGTGTTTGAAGGGTTTTGGCGTTTGCAGGTTGTAAGAAAAAACCCCAAGACCTTAAAATGCGCACAAACGCAATACCCACAAATGTCTGTGTGTATCTCTTACACAGTAATGTGAATGTGAGTACAAACGCAAACCACTGCACACATCACTGTGGTTCAAAGTACATTCAAAAATGCATGATTAGACCCAGACCGGTGGCGGGCAACAGAGGATCGGAGGAGGACAGCACGGGACATTACAGCTGCAGGGGGCCGATAGAACCCCCAGGTAAGTGTCGGATTTTGTCTTTTTAACAGTCCACAGAACCCCTTTAAATAGATGTAAAAAACTAGGGATGATCACATTCTTCTGAAATTATGCACATTTTTATGCAGCTTAAAAATGGAATTTAAACCCAGGTGTAAATTGATTGGTCTATTCAAGCTGCATATATTTGCATATAAATTTGGAAAAAATTGCATATCTGTGATCATCCCTGGTGAAACATACAAATAAGAAATATGTTTCTTCCAGAGTAAAATGAGCCATAAATTACTTTTCTCCAATATTAATTACTATTTATTAATTAATATTGCTGTAACTTGCAGTACATAGTAAAAATCTGACAGAACTGGCAGGTTTTGGACTAACCCATTTCTTCATGGGTGATTCTCAGGGTTTTATTTATTTTCAAATGCACTTAGTGAATTACAGTTGTACCATCCAACTGCCAAAAGAGTGTGCAGCGAGCAGAGAGGCTGGCCAACATCTTTGTATAAATGTTTTTCAGGGAATGTCTTCATAAAGATTAAAGGCCATGCTGAGAATCCCCCATGAAGAGATAGACTAGTCAAAACCTGTGGGTTCTGTCAGATTTCTACTACCTACCGTGATCAGCAGGAACATTGGAGAAAACTAATTTATGCCTCATTTTACTCTGGAAGAAACCTACTCTTTATTTGTATGTGTTTACATGTGTTTTAAAGGTTACAATTTTTCCAGATAGTGGCCTTTTGAGAGCTCTGCCTCTGACACAGGAGACCTGGGTTCAAACCTTGGCTCTTAAGGTGCGTACATACGCACTACTGTAATGAACTCTCAGCGGATCGTTCAGAAACAGCCTTATCAGTCTGCCTGACATACTGTACACATGCACTACTGTCGACAGAACGCCCGCCCGCCCTGCGGGAGTAGTGCGTGTGTACGCACTTTTACTGTTCAGCCAGCACCTATTAAGCCAACACTGCTAATGCCTATTGAGCGTGCTCTAGTTGCTGCAGCTCAAGCGCTTTGAGTCCACCAGGAGAAAAGTGCTATATAAATGTTATTTGTCTTGTCTTGATTTAATGATATTGTCTTTGTTGAGAAGCTGAAAATTAATATTCTTCACATGTGAATGTTCTTAGCCAATAAATACTGCTTCGGATTTTTTCAGGGGTTTTCGGCGCTGGAAAAAGTTACTTGCTGGCTGTGGTTGTTTTGTTCTTAGTCCAGCTGTTTGAAACCTTTGATCCTTCTAAAGAAACCAGTTCATCTCGCTGGAAACTGCTGATTTCTTCTTCCACCAATGTTGCTGTGGATAGAGTTCTTCTAGGGTAGGATTACATTTTGCAACTCTTATATTTCAATCTTGCTGAATGCAAAACAGAACTGAGCAGATATACATAAAAAAAACCAAAGTTCGACTTTCATTGAGAAAAATAACCTCACTGGCTCACCTGTATTTAGGAAATAACTGATTGATCCTGTGATCAGCAACAGACCCTATTGGTCCTAAAACATAAATAAATAATGGGTACTCACAAGTGATCAGACGAAATAACAATATATACCGTATGTATTGCTGTCTTTTCGTCTAATCACTTGTGAGTAACCATTTTTAACAAGCGAACCATAAAAGTTATTTTTCAGGACCTATATTGGCACACTGTAATTGCTATTATTATTCATTTGGGTAGCGCTAACATCCTGCCCAGAGCCGGTTTAAGTGGCCCTGGGGCAACTCTAGTGTTGGGGCCCCCCCAGCGCAAAGCTTCTCTCCCCCCCCCCTTCCCCCGCCATTACCCCTCTGCTCCCCGGGGCCCTGCAAGTATAATAGCCACAATGAATTACCTCCCCAGTGCTTTACAGAAATTGTGACATAAACCTGCTCCTGCTGCTGTTAATATTTACGTTTCTTTGGGGGCCTCAGCGCTGGTTTGGGGCAGTGCTGAGGAGGACGGGAGAAGCCTCATTAGGATACAGAGGCTTCCCCCTCCTGAGGTAAGTATCTGATTTTTATTACAAATAAAGTTGCAGGTTTACTTTAACATACTGTTTACAAAATGTAATCGTCTGGTTTTCTCTGCTTTATTATTCCTAGTATCACATCAGTTATAGAAATAGCATGAAATAAACTAGCAGTTGGAAAATAGATGATAATTTGGCAGCAAAAAAATCTATTTGGATATCATGGTTTCAAATAACTTCCTAATGTTTCTTTTTGTTTCCAATCCAGTACAACTGCCCACTGAGGCAGTGAAAGGAAAGAAAGCTTTAAAATGCTGCAGGGGATGTGCAGTGTTGCCCCGCAAGACATTTCTAATCTATGCTGGTTATTAAGCGAAGGGGAGGTGAAAGGCTCAGAAATTGAACACCATCCCTAATGACAGACACATATGTGCCATGTTTTTGTAGTAGCTGTAACTTCTAGGGGAGTTGTTGTGTGCAGCATGTTGCTGCTAATCTCTTTGTGTTTTATATGCTTGTTGCCTTCAGGCCCCACTCATGATTCCTCCCACACATCTGTTATCTCATTCCACATCACCTGTGCCTGGAAATTCTCCTCTAATAACCATAAATACTGGCTAATTTCCCTAAATTACAGCAATAATACACCCCAAGTGGGATTTTACATGTCTTCAGGATCTTAAGTAGAAGCATGCTTTTTTTAATCATAACACTTTGAAACAGAAGCCACTGTCACATGTCACAGTACTGATGTGACAAGAAGTCATGTCTCAATTTGTTTGTGTTGTGATGGAGTAAGGCAGAAATGTTATCTAGACAGTAAGATATTTTCTGAATACTCTTGTCTTAATAGCGATCTATAAGTGTAAATGGCAACAGTTGGTGAGGTAACACATAAAACATCAGACTGTAGTAAACCAGTTATATATTAATGGCGAGCATTCACAGACCACAGAACATAGTATTATATAGTACTTATCAAAAATGTCCTTCCTCATAAAGTAAACAAACAGCTACAATGCAACCATATGTCATATATGGTGTGGCTCCTCTGAAAAAAGTCTGTAGGACAGGTTTAATGTCAGGTAATATGATCATATCGATCACGTCAGTAATGGCAACACATTACAATAAGTATTTTTGCAGTGTTTGCTACTATTTTACTTTATATCAGTTTAAAGTCAACTGTTCGCATGGATTTTCTCAGTCAAGTGTTTTTTGAGCTCCCAGGATTGACCTGCTTCAGGGAAGTTTTTTGCCTCTTCCCTCTTCAGCACTGAACATTCATGCACAACTGTGCTGAAAAGACCAAATTAATGTCAGATGGTGCAGTACCCCACTGATGGCTGCATAGTACCAGTATGTGTCAGGCTGGGCTCACACTGATAGAAAAAACTGATCCGTTCTCTGTTAAGGCCTGAGCCCACTAATGCAGTTGTGTCCACTTTTCAATTACACATCAATGTTACAGATGCTGAAAAATGGACAGAAGCGGAAACAACTGCATCAGTGGTCTCAGGCCCTTACAAAAGGATCCGTTTGTTCTGTTGGCATCAGTTTTCTGTTCTGTTTTTGAGGTGAGGATGCTAAAAATAGACTTGGGCTCTATTCCCACTTTCTCCTAGTCTGGTGTGTGAAAATGCCTCCTATCCATAACTATTGCATTCTGATTTTGTCCCAAGAGCATGCTGCTTTCCACAACACATACCAGCTCGCTCTCAGCTTGCTGGCAGATCCATCTACCATTGCAGTGCCACCTGTCTTTTTTCTCTCCTGCTTCCTAAAAATAGAGTATGGATGAAGGCTATACATGTGAAGTCTTGTGAAAAATGTGTATGTGAAATAGCATCTATAATACCATAGAGTTCGCAGGAAGTAGCCTGAGTGATTTATGTTTTAATTGCCAGGATTTCCAGTGAAAACCGTTTTTGCAGATTTGTTTCAGTTGTTTCTTATCATGCGCTGCTTAACCTTCAGTTCCGCTCATCAGAACTGAACAAATGGATTCAATCCAAACAGACTGATGTGAACGGATCCTATAGCTTTGCATAGGATCCATCCGCTTGTCTGAATTTCTGTTCCCCTCCGATAAGCAGAACATTATTTTTAGCAGTGTGATTGAAGCCTCCTTGCCTTCTGATGGGTGGACCAGGCTTCTTGCTGCAAGTTAATAATATAAAATAACTATTTTATAAATTATTCCATACAGACATTAGATGGCTGTCACAAATTTGCTTATTGTTGAACTAAGGATTTTTCTAATGTCTATACAGCTGTTGCTGTACCAACCTTAAAGTGTAACTGTCGGGCAAAAAATCAATTATTTATTTTTATCTGGTAAACAAGTAATAAGGATGCTAACCAGGCAATCCAAAAGTTATAAATCACTCAGTTTTCTTATCCATAAAACAACATTCCCCAGTTTCCACGGCTCTTGTTTGGTACATATGCCAAACAAAGGAAGTTGCAGGGCATGCTGGGTTGTCTTTTTTTGCTTCTTTACTTTCCCCTTGGACTTAACTAATGCAGCCTGATTGGCTGAAGCCTCTTTCCCTCTTGTTTTCCCCTCCCACTCTCTCTGATTGGCCAATATTTATCATGCTGAGACAATGCACTTTCTATTACAGAGCTGGGTGGGAGTGCCTGAAGACTGGGACGAGGGCAGGCAATGCATACACAATCAGGCAGAGGTGAAGTGAGGAAATTACATCAGGATTGGTTACAAAATAGACACATTTAAGATGGAGAATCCTAAAAAGGATTTTCTCTTTTTTTTACTATATAAAAATGACTAAAATCAAAATGTGGACAGTGCAATACATATGCTATGTAAGTAGAGAAAGTATTTATCTACTTATATATGCTTTTTATCCTGAGATAGTATTGCTGACCGCTCCTCTTTAACGAAGAGTTGGCTTTTTTGGGTTCTTTCAGTAGATTCTCCAGCAGAGGTCTCCTGCTTCTTTCCATTTTCTCACTCTAAACTGAGAAATGGCCTTTCACTGTCAGCTCATTGTTGGCCAGATACAAAGCTGGTAATGTGTGTTACCTGGCTGACTGCAGTATAGTGTTGTGCGTGTGCGTGCGCAAGCATTAAGCAATATATCGTGTGTGTGAGCATTAAGCTATGTATCTTTTAACGGCTAATCTGAAATGTGATTTTTATGGTATGTTTGTGACAGATTTTTCCTAAAGATTTCCCAGGCTGTCTGATGACAGAAAATAATGTTATGTCTCTTACAGGTTGTTGGATCTAGGATTTGAGCAGTTTATTCGAGTTGGAAGCATACGGAAAATTGCAAAGCCCATTCTACCTCACAGGTAATTACGAGTATACCTGACAGTGGATTCCGTTTACATTATGAAACTCTATTCTCCTATTATCAACACGTAAATCAAAATTCAAGGCTTTACTGTTTCCATGAGGAATATGTCTACTAGAGGTTGGCTGAATAAATTCATATTTGTTGCACAACCACCTACAACTTTGCAGCGGACCCAAACTCTTGCAAAAGTCTTTATTCATCATATAGTTGCAGAAAAAAAGAATCACTTCTCTTTGCTCTGTGTTTGTTTAGGCAGATAAACCTTTATAATTAGTTCTTATCAGGAACTGTGAATAGACTGCAGGAGAGTTCTAATGAGGCAGCACTCCATATAGTAAACACTGATGCTTAACACTTTCAGTGCTTTCTGCAGAAATGAAGCCAAGTAAAACTTCAGGTTTTTTAAAGATCTCCATCAATTTTAAATGAAGATTTTCCATAAAGGTTATCATGCTGTGGCTACTCTTTTAGAGCAGAGAAGTTTTGAGTTTAGTTTCACTTTAAAGAAAGAATGAAGTGAGAGAACTATAGAGGTTCTCATTGTTTACATCCTATTAAAAAGTACCACTTTGTCTGAATCCTGTGTTGGTCATCTGTCTCAAATACTTTTGGAGTCACTGATCTCAAATGTAAATATAGTACAACTTACTGCAACTATATACTAAAGTTCAGCTATTGTGAGCTCTATGGTTCTTTAAACCAGGGTATGGGGGTTAAAAGAACCCGTTTGGCATTTTGAATCTGCCATTGGACATTTATCATATGGTAGGAATATTGCGGTGATGTAAATGACTAAATTCCTCTTAGATTTTTCCTCGTGTTGGGCAATAAAAAAGTTTGCACATGAATATGTAGAAATAACTATCACATATATGCAGAAGGATTCCAGCCTTTGATAACAAGGCTAGTAGAATGTATCAGAATTGATTGTAGAGTGTACAATATCTAGCAATTTATATTTATATCAATTTATAAATACCTGTCTTTAAGGGTACTTTTATGTAGTTAAATACTGTATTGTTTTATTAAGACCACTCAATTAAAATATATATCAACATTCACCTAATAAATACCATTAAAGGAAGAATGACAGCTAAAAGTTGACCAGAATCACAACGGCAGTCCCACCAATACACTCTACCCTATATGATTCCACACTCTGGCGTTTTCTATCTGCCAATAATGCTCTATCAGGATCTCCAGAAATAATTCTCATTAATAAATCACAATCCTCTTATAGGTATATCTTGTTTCTTCAGCAGTATGCTCTGTAACGAATGAAGGAATGTCCGCACAATGCCTCCTCGATCCACAAATTTATTCAGGACGTATCCCATACAGATAAAAGAGTACTTAGACTGACATGTTTCGAACCTACATGGTTCTTAATCATAGCCATTTTATGGTTTCCATGTACAGGATTTTATAGAGGGTGATGGGCAAACCAGGGGGAGTGGCAGGCTGACCACACCTAAAATGGATAGTGGCCAGGAACTGCGTCCTCTATACTGCCTGCCACATCAGCCTTTACAATGTTGTGTACGTAAATTTAAAAGATTTCTTAAAACAAAAAGTTTATACACAAATAAAATGCCAGGCAAAACACCAGGCAAGGCATACGCACTCAAAGAATATCTCCTGGCCCGCAATTACTTTATGTTTGACGGCACCTTCTATCTCCAGAGATGTGGAGCCTCCATGGGAGCCAAATTCTCCCCATCCCTGGCAAATCTTTATATGGGGTGGTGGGAGGAGTTCCACGTCTTTGGAGATGGGGGGTGCCTGATGACAGGTGTTGCGTGGTACGGGAGATTTATAGACGACATTTTGATTGTCTGGAAGGCTGACCGAGCTGAGGTGGACAATTTTATTGCCCACCTAAATAACAACAAATGCAATCTCCAGTTCACCCATGAGTGGCAGCAGGTCAGTATTAACTATTTGGACCTGACTCTATGGGGAGATGAGGTCAATGGGACCATTCATACCAAAACCTTTAGAAAGTCTTGTGCTGGAAATTCCATCTTGCGGGCCAACAGCTGCCACCCTGCCCATACGGTCCGGGCAGTTCCAGTCGGGGAATTTATTCGGGCCCGGCGGAACTGCTCGGATGTGGATAGTGAGAACCTTGAATATGATACATTGGAACAGCGTTTGTTGGCCAGGGGGTATCCAAAATGGAACATTGATAAGGCTAGGGCCAGAGCCAATGCCACTCCTAGGCAACAACTAATCAGACAGGGTAGATTTGATAGGGAAAAATCCAATGATAAACCGGTCTTTGTTACGACTTTTAGTGCTGAATTCCATCAGGTGACCAATATTGTTAAGAGGTATCTGCCCATTTTGGAGGGGGATGGGGACCTACAACCATTTCTTCGAGAGGGAGTTAGGTTTGCCAGCAGGAGAGCACCCACTTTGGGTAGTCTCTTGTCACCCAGTCTATTTAGGTCTCCTTCCAGACCTCCAACGTGGCTTACTGTGAAGGGATCCTATAAATGTGGAGTGGCTTCTTGCCACTATTGCCCTGTACATACTATGACTCGGAGTGTAGTTTCCCTCTCCAATGGACATGTTTTCCCCATAAAACAATTCATTAATTGTGATACTAAGAACGTCATTTACCTGATTACTTGCAATACCTGTTCTGTCCAGTATGTGGGATGTACCACTAGGCCCCTAAAGGCTCGTATTGCTGAACATTACTTGGGGGCCGGCTGGCTCACAAGCAATATTTCAAATGTGGCCAAACATTTTCGTATGGTACATGGGGGAAATATGTCCAGCTTTCATTTCCATGGCATAGAAAGGGTAATATTACCAAAAAGAGGGGGAGATCTACTGGCCATGATTCGGAAGAGAGAGGCTTTGTGGATTTTTCGACTAGGCACCAGAGCTCCCTCTGGTTTAAATGCCAGGTGGGATTTAGCTCTGGTGACCGGGTAGACAATAATATGGAATCTCTTTCTCCTTTCCCCTCCCCCCCTCTCCTCCCCTCTGTTATTCCTGTATTCTTTTATCCTTTTGGGCTCCTATCTGTTTTTGGAGTTTATCATGGGTTTGTTTGTGGGCCTCTTTGTATGTATCTATCTTTGTCATCTAGAGATATGCAGTTGTGTCTTTATTTTTGAGTGCGTATGCCTTGCCTGGTGTTTTGCCTGGCATTTTATTTGTGTATAAAATTTTTGTTTTAAGAAATCTTTTAAATTTACGTACACAACATTGTAAAGGCTGATGTGGCAGGCAGTATAGAGGACGCAGTTCCTGGCCACTATCCATTTTAGGTGTGGTCAGCCTGCCACTCCCCCTGGTTTGCCCATCACCCTCTATAAAATCCTGTAGATGGAAACCATAAAATGGCTATGATTAAGAACCATGTAGGTTCGAAACATGTCAGTCTAAGTACTCTTTTATCTGTATGGGATACGTCCTGAATAAATTTGTGGATCGAGGAGGCATTGTGCGGACATTCCTTCATTCGATATTGTGCTTGGGCTGGGCAGCCCCTGTTCCAGCACTGTCTCCCCGTTGTGAGTTGAGCGGTATTTTTCCTTATCTACTGGGATCCTATGCTCTGTAAGATAAATCACATTCCACAGTCACTTATTATTCCTCCGTTGTATGCATTAAAATTTGCAATAATAAATAGCTCCAAAAAGATCAATAAAACCATAAATGCTCGCGGGGGTGCACCTCACCGCAACTCACTTTTACGTATTGGTCCAGGAGAGGGGAGAGAATGATAGAATCCTTGAAGTTAATGTTCCTCAGTTCAGAGCCCTGAGGAAGGTAGACGTGCCTACCGAAACATGTCGGCTGATTGGCTTTTGTGAGTGGTGACGTCACCCGAACATCCGGTAGAGTACGCCGGAGGTCTGCCAATTTGTTTGGGTCCGGACTGTGGAAACCGGCGGAAGCCGTGAGAATACCCGGGTGAGTCTTCGGCCGAGACTCACTACCGCTGGAGGAACTGAGGGACATTAACTTCAAGGATTCTATCATTCTCTCCCCTCTCCTGGACCAATACGTAAAAGTGAGTTGCAGTGAGGTGCACCCCCGCGAGCATTTATGGTTTTATTGATCTTTTTGGAGCTATTTATTATTGCAAATTTTAATGCATACAACGGAGAAATAATAAGTGACTGTGGAATGTGATTCATCTTACAAAGCATACTGCTGAAGAAACAAGATATACCTATAAGAGGATTGTGATTTATTAATGAGAATTATTTCTGGAGATCCTGCTAGAGCATTATTGGCAGATAGAAAACGCCAGAGTGTGGAATCATATAGGGTAGAGTGTATTGGTGGGACTGCCGTTGTGATTCTGGTCAACTTTTAGGTGTCATTCTTCCTTTAATGGTATTTATTAGGTGAATGTTGATATATATTTTAATTGAGTGGTCTTAATAAAACAATACAGTATTTCACTGTTTTTGGCGCAGGTATTGTTTTTTATATACAGTTTCTTAACGTAGGGGTGGAGAGCTTAACCCCTTTTATATCTTGCAGCCTAGTATAAAAGTTAATTTGAGCGCTACAACTATAAATACAATACTTTTATGTAGTGTTTTGCATTTTTCTCACTTATATTGTGTTGTGTTAAGTTTGCACACAGGGTCAGAGAATGAAAGTGAACAACTAAAGGAGCTCCTTGCTCTCCTCAAGGAAGACCTGACTCCTGGAGAAAAATCGTACGTCCGAAAAAGTATTGAGCAGCATAAACTGGGAACAAATAAGACACTACTTGGACAGGTATGTATTTGTATTAGTCATTGAACCTTGAAAGTATAAATCCTGACATATCCTGACTAGAGATGTCCCGAAAGGTTCGCCCGCGAACGGTTCCAGGAAAACTTTGGGTGGTTCGCGTTCGCCAGCGAAGGCGAACTTTTCCGGAAGTTCGGTTCGCCCCCATAATGCTCCATTAGAGTCAACTTTCACCCTCTACATCACAGTCAGCAGGCACATTGTCCCCAATCAGACTACACTTACTCCTGGAGCCCCACCCCCCTTATAAAAGGCAAGATTCTCCAGGCGTTTTACTCAGTCGTCTGCCTACAGTAATTAGTTAAGGGACAGCTGTTGACAGACTCTGCTAGGGAAAGCTTAGTTAGGCTCTTGTAGGCTTGTTAGCTTGCTCCTGGCTGATTGTTATTCCTTATATAGCACCCCACAACAGCTTTTCCCTCCTCCTCCTCCGGAGGAGGGTCTTGTCTTCCAGGGAATTGTAGGATTTCAAAAGCCAGCTCACATACATTGGCCGGGTATCGAACCCAGGTCTAGTGCTCGGTAGGCAGCTCTCCTCACCGCTATTCCACCACCAACCCTACATGCTGAAGCCAGCCTAGCATGTACCATTATCATATATCCAAGAGAAAAATGAGCTTGCTTAGGGATTTCTAGGATGTCAAAAGCCAACTCACATACATTGGCCAGGAACGGAACCCATGCCTACCGCTTGGTAGGCTGCTATCCTAACAATTATACCACGAACATAACACACTACAATGCTACATTCTGAAGCCAGCCTAGCATGTACCATTGTGATGTATCCAAGAGAAAAATGAGCTTGCTTAGGGATTTGTAGGATGTCAAAAGCCAACTCACATATATTGGCCAGGAATTGAACCCAGGTCAACTGCTTGAAGGGCAGCTATGCTCACCACTATTCCACCAACACTACAGGCTGAAGTCAGCCTAGCTGGCTTGGGAAGGATGATAAGCTAGGTGGCAATGTCACCATTCCTGCTAACCTAAAGCTTATTTGTGTCTTTTAAAACACATTGGCTTAAGACTTTACCAAATCCAATGCTCCAATATGGGGAAGCTTCTCTGTTTGCTGTTATTTTTTTTATTTTTATTTTTTTTTCAGTGTGGTGTCACAGTTCACTCATCTCTTCAACTACAAGAAAGGCCCAGGAGTAGTCTTAGCTACCGTAATATCTATGTTAAGGCAGGGCCCTTATTACACTTTCTCTTACAGGGCTATGGAAACCGTAGAGGAAGAGACAGAGGATTTTCTTCCTTCACTAAACGTACAAGGCATGATGTATGGCAGGAATTGGGACTTGATCTCTTGGATGACATTGCAGGGCAGAGATCGTACAGGCTAGTGACATATTCTGTTGCTATGCAGGGAAGAGGTGCAGCATGCGAGGAGAGTATCATAGCTGGTGGGGTGAGTGTGGAGAACAATTCTCTCCGCCGGGCTGATCACTGGCTAAGGCATTGGAGGGCATCGGGGGCCGCTGTACATATGCAAGAGCTACCTCATCTGAGTTAAATCTAGCTTGTGTATGAGGTTTTACTTCATATTTACAAATATTGCTAATTCTCAGTAAAACTGTCACAATTAGTCTCAAATTGGTAACATCACTCACTTCAAAACTTATAGCACTTAGATTTCACCTCTTGTAGTCAGCAATGAGAAGCAGCTTGAATGGAAGTCCCTAACATTTGTTTCAAAAAAGCAAAGTCTTTAATGTCCTAAGCAAAGAGGAGGACAGGAATAGAAAGATGGAAAATCATCACAGACAAAGCTATAAAAAATGATTTGTCTTCAAGATGTTATTTATTTATAAGTGCTAGTAAGCAAAGCAATGCCCTATCAATGTATACTGAACAAGAATGAAGACCTCCTGCAGAAATGCCTTAAAATGTGGGGTGCATGATGTGTCATCGCATCTTCTGTTGAGATCTTCAGTTGCATGGTATGTATTAGTTGGAGCACATAGGAAGGCCATGTCAACTGGTTGGCTTAATGGATAAATGGGTGGCGGTACCTTGCCCTACTGACTATCTGTCCTCATGAGTGGACATTAGGCTGGGTGGTATCTATAGTGAGGTTGCAGTGACTTTTATCATTAGGTTTGATTTCCTCACCGAAATGTCATCTGTTCTCATTATCTAAACAAAGTCTGGGTATTTCAGTGTGAGAACTGTTGCCATGGTGAAAAACAAATCTTGTATATCCCAAATCTTCAATGTATTTCACGATATGTGCGGTAGTTCACAAGAAAGATATATTTCATTGGTATTTCTCCTACTTCTTGCAAGGTTCGCGTTGTTGGTGTGACATGTGCAGCCTGTCCATTTCCCTGTATGAGCAACCTGAAATTCCCAGTTGTAGTTCTTGATGAATGCAGTCAGATGACAGAGCCGGCATCCTTACTTCCAATTGCCAGGTAATACTTTTATTTCTCATTGCAAAAACTCATTCCTCTTGTAAAGGCAGTGCCATGGGTACCCCCATGTGAAATGTTTATTTTTAGAAATGCTTGATATACATTTTTTTGAAAACTCTCGTGTCTGTTATGTGTAAAACCAATAATTGCCGGATGTTTCCCAAGGTTAACCAAACTGCTAAAGGAAGTGAAGGGCAATGTACAGAGACAAAGACATTTTGCATATTCAGTCACTGACATAAAGTGATGCATTATGGGAGTGAAGCTGGATGTGTGCAAATACCTTATGTTTTAAGAAGGCAAAATTATATTTAGCATAGTATTTTCGTTTAAAAAGTTGTTATTAGGATAGCAAAATATTTTCATATTTAAAGCATTAAGTGCAAAACTGCATAGAAAATTAGCAACAATAAATATGACAGAGGTTCAGTACACCTAGGGCCTTATGCAATTCACTTTTTCACCTGAGTTTTCTCCTAGGTGATATTTTTAAACTTGTCAATAAAATGCCCTTTAAGCCCCCAGAAGGCAAGTAAATGATTAAAATAATTTTGATAGTACTTTTTCACCAACTTTTTGGTACTTCTTTAGTTGAAAACTACTGGAAAGTTATTTAAAATCAAAGATGAAAAATTATCTCCTAGGTGAAAACTCAGGTGAAAAAGAGAATTGCATATGGCCCCTATAGTCAAAAATGAGATTCATGACAATGGAAGAGGTGAAACTATAAAAACTCCAGTATAAATAACTTCTATGCTGCATGAAAGAAAGTAAAACGAGAAAAAGTTAAAACCTTATCAGGACCAACCAAGCATGCTAAGGTTAAAGAAATGATATCAAGTAGCATAAACCTGTGTTTTTAGCATACTGGACCCATGGGTTCCAAGTTTTTTAGTCTGGAGCTTTTTGGTTTCTTTCAACCCCCTGTAAAATCCTAGTGGTACTAATTTGCCATAACATAACCAGGCAGCCTGTAATATTTCTCATGTAATATATAGACCATTTCCAAAATTATCTTTAAATCTGATGCCCTTCACCTAGACTGAGTAAATACGGCATAGTTTCCTACTTATAAAGCCAAAATATCTTTGTTTTTACCTCAGAATTATGGCCATGTAACCTGTGGCCAATTTTTCTAAACCATCATATACAACTGCACCTCTGCTCCATCAGAATTCTTTTGTTTGATATAACTTCCTTTCCCAGCCTGCTGTGAGTTTGTCCATCTACAGTATGTGGAAGGGAGAAAGCAAGCTCTGCTTTCTTTACAAATAAGCTATGTTCATACAATTATGCAAGATAAGGCTATTCAGCTTCCTGCCAACTTGCTCTTTCAGACACCAACCCAGGGCATTTGTACATCATTTATCATAAAATAACTATAGAATCTAATGAAAACAATCACTAACAGGCTATTTGTTTTCAGCCTGGCCATGTTTGAGGGCTGGTACACACGCAAACGATTTTCAGCGCTTTGCTGATAGCTGGCAATTCAAAATTGTGGTTGCAGTTCACGAATTGTGTTCCAAATGTGAACCAGCCCCGAAAGCTTTATGACCCATTTTTCCCAGAGCGTCTCAGGACAGCAACCCTGAGACTTGTCTCCTTCCACACATACTGGACAGGAAGCTAGTTAAAAGATTTGCATAATAGATTAGTCAGGGATTAGTCAAGTATATAACATCATGTGCCCTTACCCCATCAGTTGTTTTTCCTGTCCACGCAGGATGCTAGGTGGAGGGAGGTCTGGCCACCCATGCTTTCTGCAGGAGCCGCGGCTCGTGTGTTCCCCTTGGTAGGCGCTGGCTAGTTGCTTCAGCGCGGGGACATGCTGCACGCAATAGCCTCCCTCTCGTCGGACTGAATGCGGAAGTGCGCGTATGCGGAAGTCCCGCCCGCGGGTCACGTGACTGGCGCCTCACGTGACAGGAAGCCGGAAGCAGGAAGGTCCTGGCCCGGCGTGCGCTCCAGCAGCGATGTGCAGCAGGGTATTGGCAGAGGCTGACCAGGGAATGGCTGCAGAGACCGTTGATTGGGGGCAATTAGAGGTATGTGCATTAGGTAATGCTGTGGGCGGAGGTTTTTTTTTTTCTCGGCTGGTAAAACTATTTAAGTTGATTTCATTGTCAGAATCTGTGACTGACTATGGAGGCTGCCACCGGATCTTCCTCCCAGGGCTCTGTGGAGTGTCGCTCTGTTCCTTCTCTGGTATGACCACATAGAACAATGTATGAGGCATATTTGTTACTGTGGAAGGGTTATCAGGCTGATGGCTGGTTTTGTCTGTGTTTTGTTTCAGCCTGAAGTTATTACAATGGAAACCAGATCAGATTCTAAGTCTGACAGGACGGATAGACCAGACAAGCCTGCTAACCCTGTGAAAACTGACACATCCACTAGATCTAGTAGATCAGCTGTATCTTCTGGAACTAAAACTACTCAGAAGTCGGGAAAAAAGTGTGCAGTATGTCATGAGAAGTTGTCATCATCCTCAAATAAATTACTTTGCCATCATGTACTGAGAAAGTGGTGAGGGAAGAGTCTCCATCTATGTTTAAAGACTTAAAGGGATGGATAAAGTCAGAAATATCCTCTGCTATGGAGTTGATGAGATGTAAGGATCCTGTTAATATTACTCCTGAAGGTGATACTGAGCTGATTGCTTCAGCATCTACTAGTGCTCCGGTGGAGTTACCTAAACCTGTTTCTGTACCGACACCTCCCCACAGGGAAGGAAAGGCTAAAAAGAGAAGGTTATAGGAAGGTTCTGAGGAATCAGATAAATCAGAAGGAGAACTAGAAATCTCTTCGTTTGAGGAAATATCTTCTGAATCAGAACAGACTGGGGAACAGGGTGTTAAACAGCAAAAATTTGCTTTTTCCACAGAATTTATGAAGGAGTTGTTAGAACACATGCATAAAGCAATGGGGATTACTACAGAGAAGAAATCCTTAACACCACTAGATCAAATGTATGAGACTTTAGCAGATCCTCAGGTTTCCTTTATTCCTGTTCATGGCACTCTCAAAGATATAATTCAGCGAGAGTGGGAGGTCCCAGAAAAAAGAGCGTTTTGGCCTAAATCTCTGTCCAAAAGATATCCCTATAGTTCAGAAGATCAGAAGTGCTGGGGGGTTGCTCCAAAACTGGACCCCTCCTTGTCTAAAGTTTCTAGAAAGACGGATCTCCAATTTGAGGACTTTGGTTGCTTGAGAGATCCGATTGATAAAAAGATCGATAATATCCTGAGAAGAGCTTGGGAAGCTGCCTTATTGAACTTTAAACCATCCATAGCTTCCACGGCAGTAGCTAGGTCTCTGAAACTGTGGCTAGCAGATGTACAGGCACAGATTGCTTCAGGGGTCCCCAGAGAAGACATATTGAATTTATTTCCTAAGATTATGCATGCTTCTAATTATCTTTCTGATGCAGCAGATGATTCAGTCAGGCTGACGGCGAGGACAACGGCCTTGGTAAACTCGGCCAGCAGAGGGGTCTGGGTGAAGACCTGGCAAGGGGACACTTCTTCCAAATCAAAGCTATGTGGGTTACCCTGTGAAGGCAATATGTTGTTTGGGTCCAAGCTGGAGGAAACACTAGAAAGAACGGCAGATAAGAAAAAGAATTTTCCGCTGAAAAGAAGGAATTTTCGAGTCAATCGGTCCTTTCGTCCTCCAGGGAAGACAGAGTCAGAAAACAGAGGACAGAAAAAGAGGTGGATACCGAATAAGAACCAGAGACCAAGAGGTAATCCTTCATACACCTCTACAACACAGCCTCCAAAACATTGACGCCAGTCTCCCAGTGGGCGGAAGGTTAGCCCACTTCTTCGAGGAATGGCAATCAAAGTTTCGAAACAAGTGGCTATTAGACATAATCCTTCAGGGATACAAAATAGAATTTGTGTCTCACCCACCAAATCAGTTCTTCATCACCCCGTCTCCAAGAGCTCAAAGTCAGGCACAGGCTCTAGAAAGCGAAGTGAATATTCTGCTGGAGAAAAAAGTCATCCGTCAAGTCCCAAGATGCCAAGAAGGTCTGGGGTTTTATTCCCCGGTCTTTTTAATAAAGAAACCGCAGGGAAGTTACAGATTTATACTGAACTTAAGAAAGTTAAACAAAGCAGTCAGATACAGGAAATTTCGAATGGACAACATTCGCTCAGTTCTGAATCTGCTTCAAGAAGGTTGTCTGCTGACTTCATTAGATTTAAAGGATGCATACCTTCACCTTCCCATACATCTGGAGTCGCAACAGTACCTCAGGTTTGCAGTGTATCTCCAGGGAGAGGTAAGACAATTTCAATTTAACGCTCTCCCTTTTGGGTTGTCATCTGCCCCGTGGTTATTTACAAAAGTTATGGCAGAGGTTCTGGCGGCTTTAAGATTGAATTCTATTCAGATCATCGCCTACCTAGACGATTTACTTATTTGGGGCCCTTCGGTAGACTCTGTAAATCTTCAGCTTGAGTTTACTCTGGACTTCCTTCAATCCCTGGGGTGGTTGATTAACTGGGGGAAATCTTCCGTAATTCCTCAACAATGTATGGAATTTTTAGGGTTTGACATTTCTTCCTCCAGTAAAAGACTTTTTCTACCAGAAAGAAAATCTGCTGTGTTACTGAAATCTGTTCTCTCTTTTCAGAAATTCAAGACTATATCACTAAGAAAAGCCATGGCATTACTGTGGTTACTGACCTCATCCTTTCCAGCAGTACAGTGGGGTCAGCTTCACTCCAGGACCCTACAGACCTGGATCCTTTCCAAATGGGACAAACGGCTAGCTTCCCTAGACCGGAGATTCTCCATTCCTTGGAACGTAAAACACTCTCTGCTATGGTGGTTGGAACCAACACAGTTATCCAGAGGAAATCTATGGGAACTTCCGACAGAAGTCATAATAACAACGGATGCCAGCTCTTGGGGATGGGGAGCCCACTTGGGTACTCTCTTGGCACAGGGTCAGTGGTCTCCGCTAGTGAGCAGAAGTTCATCAAACAGGGAGTTGCAGGCAGTAGGACATGCTCTACGTGGTTTCGAATCACAGATTCTTCATTCCCATGTAACAATACGAACAGACAACAAGACAGTAGTTGCTTATTTGAACCGCCAGGGAGGGACCAAGAGCAAGGCTTTGTGGGGCCAGGCCTCGAAGATCCTTCACTGGGCCGAAAACAAACTTAGTTCTCTAAAAGCGGTGCATCTAAAAGGAACCTTGAACTGTCTAGCGGACTATCTGAGCAGACGACATCTGTTACAGGACGAATGGAGTCTGAACAATCAAGCGTTTCGACAGATCTCGGAGCAATTTGGAGCTCAACAAGTAGATCTTTTTGCAACAAAGGCGAATGCAAATTGTCCCCTGTTTTGTTCTCTGAATCCTCAGGACAAACCTTGGAAGATAGACGCGTTCTCAATCAGTTGGAGTCACCACAAGATGTATGTTTTCCCTCCGTTTCATCTAATTTCAAGGGTATTGAACAAACTTTGTCAAGACAAAGCTCAGGCCATCCTGATAGTACCTTACTGGCCCAAAAGACCGTGGTTTGCACCACTTCAGAGATCTGCCTCCAGTTATCTCCTTCTTCCGAACAATCAAGATCTGCTGACCCAGGGCCCAGCTCGTCATCCCAATCTAGACCTTCTACAGCTTTCTGCATGGAGCCTGAGTGGGCAATACTGAAAAGCAAGGGTTTCTCTAATAAGCTATCAGAGACACTCATACAGTGCAGGAAGAAGGTTACCAGACAGATCTATTATAAGGTATGGAAAGTATACAATAGCTGGTGTTTGCAGAATTCAGTGGAGACATCAGATTCCACATCAGTGCTGGAGTTCTTGCAAGAGGGTTTTCAGAAGGGGTTGAGCGTTAGCACCCTGAAGGGTCAGGTCTCGGCATTAAGTGTCTTCTTGGAAAGGAGATTGGCAGAAGAACAATATGTAATGCGTTTCTTTAAAGCTCTGAAAAGACTTTGACCGATAGCGAGGTCTAAAGTACCTTCATGGGACCTTAATACAGTGTTACAGGGGTTATGCGAGGCTCCCTTTGAACCAATTGGAGACAGTTTAGATAAACACCTAACGATTAAAACAGCCTTTCTGTTGGCAATAACATCAGCCAGAAGAATAGTGGAATTGCAAGCACTGTCAATCAATGAGCCTTATTGTATAATCAGCGAAGATAGAATTACTCTTCGTCTAGATGTATCCTTCCTGCCGAAAGTAGTTTCTAAATTCCACAGGTCCCAGGAGATTTACTTACCATCCTTCTGTAATAATCCATCAAACCAGAAAGAGGAGAAATTACACTGCCTGGATGTTAGAAGATGTGTGTTGGAATACCTGGAACGTTCTAAATCCTGGAGGAAGTCCAATGCTTTATTGGTGCTCTTTGCTGGGAAATTTAGAGGCAAGCAAGCCTCTAGAGCAACCATAGCAAGATGGATCAAGCAAGCCATTGCTTTAGCATACTTTCATCAAGGAAAATCGCTTCTTTCTTCTGTTAAAGCACACTCAACCAGAGCAGTTGCTACTTCCTGGGCAGAGAGGGCTGGAGCTACAATTGAGCAAATCTGCAAGGCAGCCACATGGTCTAACCACAATACGTTTGTTAAACATTATAAACTTGATGTATTATCTTGTTCTGATTTGTCTTTTGGCAGAAAAGTGTTGCAAGCGGTGGTCCCTCCCTAATAAAGTCTTGTATATCATCTCAGGGTTGCTGTCCTGAGACGCTCTGGGAAAGACAGGAATTACTTACGGTAATGTCTTTTCCAGAAGTCGAAAGGACAGCACCCTATTTACCCACCCGAATGTTTGTTATTAAAAGATTTTGAAGCATCATTCTGTGTGGAGTCTTTTTTATTACTGATGGGGTAAGGGCACATGATGTTATATACCTGACTAATCCCTGTCTAATCTATTATGCAAATCTTTTAACTAGCTTCCTGTCCAGTGTGTGTGGAAGGAGACAAGTCTCAGGGTTGCTGTCCTTTCGACTTCTGGAAAAGACATTACCGTAAGTAATTCCTGTCTTTTTCTCTGGCTAAAGCTGCACTTAAATCTGCAATTTCCTTTACCAAAATAAAGTTATGCTAGTGGGATCTAAAACAGAACAGCTTTTTGTTTCAGGCAAATGACCATATGACAATGCCATTTATGACTAAGAGAAGTAATGCATGGTGTTATCCTGCTCTGAGAATGTTCTATGAAATTTCTAGGTTTCAGTGCGAGAAGCTGATTCTTGTTGGAGACCCAAAGCAGCTGTCTCCCACAATCCAGGGCTCCGAGCCAGCACATGAATATGGACTAGAGCAGACTCTGTTCAATCGTCTCTGCTTAATGGTATGAATGAGATCACAAGACTCTAGAAATGTTCCTTACTTTACTTTTTTATTTTATTTGTGGTGGTATTATCATTATCCATTTTCACGGTAAATAGAAGGTGTGCATTTTTAACATCTCACAGAGGTTGATTCAATGTAGTTTGCTACATAGAGAGTAGAAAAATATAAATAATTCAGTGACCCTAGACTGAATTTCTTTCATAAATTGACTTGTGTAAATACTATACCTCTTGAAATAATACTCCTGATCTCAGATTAAATTGTTTTCTCTAATCAGTTAACAGATGAGCTAGTAAGCTTTCTGTTGAGCAGCCTTTTCTGCTCTGTGGGGGAGAGGGGCAGCAGGAAGAAAGACTCTATAGGAACCAAAGCCTTGCCTCTCCATAGGTAAATATCTCTATAGGTAACATTTTGCAGCTCGCTTAAAGGGAACCTAAGCTGAGAGGGATATGGATGCTTCCTTTTAAACAGTACCAGTTGCCTGGCAGTCCTGCTGATCTCTTTGGCTGCAGTAGTAATTGAATCACACACCTGAAACAAGCATGCAGCTAATCCAGTCTGACATCAGTCAGAGAACCTGACCTGTATGCTTGTTCAGAGGGACTGTGGCTAAACGTATTAGAGACACAAGATCAACAGGAGAGCCAGGCAACTGGTATTATTTTAATAGGAAAAATCCAAATCCTTCTCAGTTTAGGTTACCTTTAAATATTTCATTAAGGAGGATATCTGAATGAATAAGTGTTTTTGCTACAGTATTGACGTTCAGAAACGGAATCATTTATTTCGCCAAGTACAAACGGTTGTGTACCTGGAATTGGTTTTGGCTCATACAGGTTCTGAAGGGATAGGGGAAATAATGTCCAAAAGTTAAGAGCGGAGGCTGCCAAACTACGGTGCCACACCCAAAGCATGAGCTTCTCCTTGCAGGTTTGTGCATATGACCACAATGGCTCCAGTGCTAATTTATTCAAGAGGAATCATTGGTAGAGGTCAGTGCAGATATCCATGGCATACGTGCAGCTCCAGCAGTTGGAGGTAGATCTAGGTTGAAGATACAATGCTCCCTTGAACATGCATACTCTTCCTGTATGCAGCGGTAATTGAATCCATTTAGTAGGTAATTGAATCAATTTAGTAGGTCAGCTTCAAACACAGACTCCTATTGGAATCAATTGCCGATTATGGCAGCAGTCCAGCTTGATGCCACAAACCAGAAGTGGGTTGCATTCGTTAATGTTGGAGGTCTGTCTCAAGCAAGCAGATCTACCAGGAGCAGACCTCTCTACATTCACTACAATCCCAAATGGCAGCTTGCATGCAAATGTTATCCAACTTGTAATTAAGACCAGTCAAATGCTCCTCCTGTAAATTTTGATTGGCCTGGTTCCAAGATGCATACAATTTGTACAACATTTGCATACACGCCAGAATTATTAGCACCTTATTGATCATCTTTACTAGCTATATACCATCCATTAATGAATTATTATGGCAAACAATTCTATCATCATGTCCTCTTGCTCTCATTTAGATTTTTAGCAGAAATCAAAAGGTACACATTAATGATACAATTCCACGGCCGATTGATTATTTCTGGTCGCCGTGATAATTGATAAAAAATGAATGGTTATGCCCATTGCCATGCTAGGACTGTTGATTTGTGCTCACAGGGAGAGACTGCCTGCTGCCACCTCCCAGCAACTCCTTGACTATCTTAGGTAGGGATGATGGGGAGGATTCTGTCCATTAGAACTGAACTGTCTTCTCAAATCCTAGAGAAGTTACAGGAAACAGCCAAGAGCTTTCAATATGTCTGTTGTATAAACTCACAGACCTACACTCTGCATTGTTTATAATGCCAATTAATTGTCATAGAAATTGTAAGCTGAACTAGGGCTTTAAAGCTCTCTTTAACAATATATTGACAGGTAATTTTTTTATTAGAACTGGAAGTTATTTAATAAAAGACTATTTTGTTCTGCTTCTGTCTTAATATTCCCAACCTCACATGGCCTCATAGAATATCTTCATAAGTCAAGAAAAGAATTAGGAGACCCATCCGGATAAAAGGGATATACAGTGGTGTGAAAAACTATTTGCCCCCTTCCTGATTTCTTATTCTTTTGCATGTTTGTCACACTTAAATGTTTCTTCTCATCAAAAACCGTTAACTATTAGTCAAAGATAGCATAATTGAACACAAAATGCTGTTTTAAATGATGGTTTTTATTATTTAGTGAGAAAAAAAAACTCAAAACCTACATGGCCCTGTGTGAAAAAGAAATTGCCCCCTGAACCTAATAACTGGTTGGGCCACCCTTAGCAGCAATAACTGCAATCAAGTGTTTGCGATAACTTGCAACGAGTCTTTTACAGCGCTCTGGAGGAATTTTGGCCCACTCATCTTTGCAGAATTGTTGTAATTCAGCTTTATTTGAGGGTTTTCTAGCATGAACCGCCTTTTTAAGGTCATGCCACAACATCTCAATAGGATTCAGGTCAGGACTTTGACTATGCCACTCCAAAGTCTTCATTTTGTCTTTCTTCAGCCATTCAGAGGTGGATTTGCTGGTGTGTTTTGGGTCATTGTCCTGCTGCCGCACCCAGATCGCTTCAGCTTGAGTTGACAAACAGATGGCCGGACATTCTCCTTCAGGATTTTTTGGTAGACAGTAGAATTCATGGTTCCATCTATTACAGCAAGCCTTCCAGGTCCTGAAGCAGCAAAACAACCCCAGACCATCACACTACCACCACCATATTTTACTGTTGGTATGATGTTCTTTTGCTGAAATGCTGTGTTACTTCTACGCCAGATGTAACGGGACTCGCACCCTCCAAAAAGTTCAACTTTTGCCTCGTCGGTCCACAAGGTATTTTCCCAAAAGTCTTGGCAATCATTGAGATGTTTTTTAGCAAAATTGAGATGAGCCTTAATGTTCTTTTTGCTTAAAAGTGGTTTGCGCCTTGGATATCTGCCATGCAGGCCATTTTTGCCCAGTCTCTTTCTTATGGTGGAGTCGTGAACACTGACCTTTATTGAAGCAAGTGAGGCCTGCAGTTCTTTAGATGTTGTCCTGGGGTCTTTTGTGGCCTCTCGGATGAGTTTTCTCTGCGCTCTTGGGGTAATTTTGGTCGGCCGGCCACTCTTGGGAAGGTTCATCACTGTTCCATGTTTTTGCCATTTGTGGATAATGGCTCTCACTGTGGTTCGCTGGAGTCCCAAAGCTTTAGAAATGGCTTTATAACCTTTACCAGACTGATAGATCTCAATTACAGTACTTTTGTTCTCATTTGTTCCTGAATTTCTTTGGATCTTGGCATGATGTCGTGCTTTTGGTCTACTTCTCTGTGTCAGATAGCTCCTATTTAAAGGGAATGTCCAAGCAAAATAAAAAAATGAGTTTCACTTACCGGGGGCTTCTACCAGCCCCATGCAGCCATCCTGTGCCCTCGTAGTCACTCACTGCTGCTCCAGTCCCCCGCTGGCAGCTTCCTGACCTCGGAGGTCGGCGGGACGCATTGCGTACATTTTTACGCATTCCTGCTAGTGCAGGAACATTAACACATACATTTTTACGCATTACTGGTTCAATGCGTAAAAATTTACGCATTGAACCAGTAACGCGTAAAAATGTATACGTTAATGTTCCTGCACTATCGGGAATGCGTAAAAATGTACGCAATGCGTACCGCCGACCTCCGAGGTCAGGAAGCTGCCAGCGGGGGACTGGAGCAGCAGTGAGTGACTACGAGGGCACAGGATGGCTGCATGGGGCTGGTAGAAGCCCCCGGTAAGTGAAACTAATTTTTGTATTTTGCTTGAACCTTCCCTTTAAGTGATTTCTTGATTGAAACAGGTGTGGCAGTAATCAGGCCTGGGGGTGACTACAGAAATTGAACTCAGGTGTGATAAACCACAGTTAAGTTATTTTTAAATAAGGGGGGCAATCACTTTTTCACACTGGGCCATGTAGATTTGGAGTTTTTTTTCTCACTAAATAATAAAAACCATCATTTAAAACTGCATTTTGTGTTCAATTATGTTATCTTTGACTAATAGTTAACGGTTTTTGATGAGCAGAAACATTTAAGTGTGACAAACATGCAAAAAAAATAAGAAATCAGGAAGGGGGCAAAAAGTTTTTCACACCACTGTAAATCTGTGACAATAGCACAGCAGCAAAAACAGTGCAGCTTTTACCTGACACTTTCAGAAATCTTGCACACTAGTCTCCCTGTGTTCCTACACTTTATCTAAAACAGGAAGATGTTCCCAGATTGACAGCAGCAGGTTACTAATGCCAGCCTTAGTCAGTGAGGAGCCACAAGAAGGTTCCAGTCTCTAGTAACCATCTGTTAAAGCCTTCTAAAATATGTATTATTGGTCTTGTATGTATATCCTAATTCTTGCATTATTTTTATCATTTGCAGGGTCACCGGTCAGTTATGTTACGGACTCAGTATCGCTGCCATCCTGTTATTAGTGCTGTAGCTAATGAACTGTTTTATGAAGGACATTTGTTAAATGGAGTATTACAAGAAGACCGAAGACCACTGTTAGAATGGCTGCCCCCGTTGTGTTTTTATAATGCCAATGGAACAGAACAGGTATATGCACCAGAAGGAATGTTTTCTGTGTGTGAGCAATGTACAGGATCACCTTGGTCGCCTTTCTCACTACAGTGTAACTTGCAGTACCTTCTGCCAGAAGGAACAGTAATATTGCCATGCACTGTGTGTGTATGGCAGTGTTACCGCAATTATGTGCATCAGGCCCTATGTTCACTACATAAAGAAACATGAATTGATGCACGTAAAACTATGCGTGATTTGACATTTTAAGTGAATTTCATAATTTAATTCTTTTTTTTCTTTCTCTCTCATGCCCTATGTTTAGGTGGAAGGGAACAATAGCTTCTATAATATGGAGGAAGCCAATTTTACTGTGAAGCTTATCCAGTCTCTTATAGCAAGTGGAATACAGGGGTGCATGATTGGAGTAATTACTCTCTACAAATCACAAATGACTAAGGTTTGTTTCCCAAGTATGGAAGAATCACCGTTCTATTTTTGCAGTTGGTCTTGAGGACAGGTTTAGGAAACTGATGCTGAGCAGTGAGCACAGTGTTGTAATCTTCAGCACAGCAGCACTTTGTGATTAATTATATTGGGATAGGAGTATCAGTGAGCTGTAAGTTATGAACCAGAAACTCACCTACCTACAGGCATGACTTATGACTGTGCTTCAGCTTGGAAATAACCACTCTGGCTCCGCAGGAGTGTAGAGGGAAGAATAATGTCACTTCCTTAGCAGTGCTGGCGGACTGTGTTACATGCTCCGGAATAGAGATAACTATAAAAAAGTGAATGGTGAACTTTTGGTTCACTTTAAACGTGAACTGGATGATATCCTCTGTAAAGCTAAGATGGATGGACTCATTGAGGAAAAAATATTTAATTTTCTTACAGTGGAACATCCGAGCACGCCCACCTTCTACTGCACACCTAAAGTACATAAATCTTTAAGTGATCCACCTGGCCGCCCCATTGTGGCAGGCCATGGATCCTTGACAGAGAACATCAGTAAATTTATAGATGTCCACTTAATGCCTCATGTAACAACTTTACCATCATATGTGAGAGACAGCTCACACCTACTCACTATATTGGATGAAATCCATGTCCCGGAACATAGTATGCTCGTATCACTTGACGTAGAGGCATTATATAGTAGTATCCCACACAACAAGGGAATTCAGGTCGTACAAAGATTCCTAGATAAAATGGGGAATGAATTCAAAGAACTTAATGCTCTCATTGTAGAGTTACTCTACTTCTTATTGACTCACAATGTGTTCGTGTTCGGGGGGGCCCATTACCTCCAGGTGCAGGGAGCAGCGATGGGGACCACGTGTGCCCCATCGTATGCTAACCTGTATCTGGGGGGATGGGAAGAGAAGATTTTTTCAGAGGAGGGATATGATTTCATTCACCTCATCACCACCTGGCACAGATTCATAGATGACGTGTTCTTTGTATGGGAGGGTACTAAACAAGAACTTCAGGAATTTGTTGCATGGCTTAATATCAATGAATGGAATTTAAAATTCACTTACTCATGCAGCTATTCAGAACTAGAATTCCTGGATTTAAAAATTATGAAAGATAATAAAGGTACCTTATCCACCACGTTACATCGTAAACCTACGGCCACGAATTCTATTCTCAGAGCCGATAGTGCACACCCTGAGAACACTATTAACAGCATTCCATATTCACAATATCTCAGAATAAGAAGGAATTGTACAGACATTAATCATTTCTATAATGAGGCTAAACAATTACAAAAGAGACTTCTGCAGAGAGGGTACTCAAAAAAATGCCTAAAACGTGCCTATAATAGAGCCCTGGGCCAAGAGAGAAAAAAACTACTGTATGGGAAAAGAACAAATAGAAAAAATATACAAAATAGTAATGAGTATGCCCTATCAATGATTACAACATACTGTGGAGAACATCAGATTATTAAACAAACACTCAATAAATACTGGCCAGTGTTAAAGCAAGATAAACTATTGGGGAAGGCAGTGCCTAAATATCCACGCATATTATTCAAAAGATCTCGTACAATAGGGGCTCAGATTATGAATAGTCACTATACAGGTAAATTACGTGGGGAACCATGTAAAACGAGGGGTACGTATGGCTGCGGGGGCTGCCCGTATTGCCAATACGTACATAGAGGACAAAATTTGGAAGTAAAAGCTAGGGATAGAACCATTAAACTTAGACACTATGCCAACTGTAGCACTCCAGCTGTAATCTATATAGCGGTATGCAGATGTAACGCCTTTTATGTTGGAAAAACTAAAAGAGAATTAAAGGATAGAATATATGAACATATGTATGATACAGGCAAAAAGGGTGAAAAATCTGCTATAGCTAAACACCTCATTGAAGTTCATGGGGGCAACAGAAAGTATATAAAATTTGCAGTACTAGATAGGATCCATCCTAATCTTAGAGGGGGGGATATAGATAGGAAATTATATCAGATGGAGGCAAGATGGATTTGGGAACTAAAAGCTGAAGAAAAACCAGGGCTCAATGAATATATTAGTTATAAGATGTTTCTATAGGGTTTTGTATATATGGAATGTACAGGATATGTATATCGTGGGACAGGGGTATTCTTTTAACTATTTCAGGTTTGGGGGAGGATGTATTTATGCACTATAATACTAGTAATCCTGGGGGATTTGGGCTCCTATTTTGGCCACTAAGTTTGGCCCTTTTAGTATATTTCTTTGTTTGATTCTCTTGGTTCTGGTCTGGAGGAAGATGTGGGTAAATGTTTCTTCTAGCCTTATGAGCACGTATCTGGTAATCACTGGGAGAGTATGTGTTCTTTTTCTACTGTTTCACTCACTGTCTTTTTGTATCTGGTCAGCAGACGGCGCTATATGCTCTGTGACAGCACTCCTCTATTTAGTCTTACTAGGGGATTCATTATGTACCATTGCCCGCACTTTGGCTATCTTTTTATTTTCCAGCAGGGGGCGGATGTATATGTTCACCCATTGTCCTTGGCCTTTGCATGGGCGGCCGCATTGTCCTATACACGTGTGCGCGGGGATGCCTGTATACTACCGGCATCCTTTGCGTCTTGCGTCATCACGCTGCATTCCTTCTTATCCGGAAGTTGCCGCCTGGAGAGCGCGGAGACTTCACATTTCCGTGCACTCCATTGATCCTTATAGCGTGCGTTCCACTCTGGCGTGCTGGCACACAGGTCTCCACCTCTCCCCCTTCACGTGTCATAGTTTGGGCTTTCCTATTGGTTGAGGGATGATTTATCTAATCCTGCATGGTTGTCAATACCACACTTCCGCACTGTATCGGACGGTGGATATCTCTGGACCTCGGTCCAGTTGGCGTTATCTTCATATCCTCACAGGTATTTACCTATGCTTGGGTGAATGTTGGGTGCTTTACTTTGGGGCTTTATCTGGCATTATGGACATTTTTATCTATCATCACTTTTGCACATATATTGCAGTCGTTCTGCTTCTCATGTATGTGGTCGGTCCTGCAGTTTCTGCAGGTCCGGGTATATATATTTTATGTACCTTTGCATGTACCCAACACATAGGGACATCTGTACCTGTTTCCTCACATTTTTTTCACTTGAGGTGCCTTATACACTCCTCTAATAACTCATGTATAAATGAGATATTACACACCCATTCCTTAGTATGCCTCAGGATGGTGTATGTGTATTGCAGCACTGAGGAGCTGTGTTGATATACATGAGTTTTCTATATATATATACTCTAATGTGTATATGTCACTGTTTAGACATGAGGTGCTGGATAGATACTTGAGGTCACTCTGTATGATGTCTACTGGTAGGTGCACATTTGGTGTTCATTCTGGGAATATACATATATGTTTATATAATTTTTGGTGTTCTCCTCCACACGAGCATTGATGAGAATCATAATGATTTTTGCAGATTGGAGTCTGGTTTCTTCTTTTGGACTCTAGTGGTAAGATTGTATTAATGTTTCTCTACCTATATCCCGCGGTGCACATACGCCTAGAATGGTATGTAATATAAAAAAATTTCTTTATTGTATATGTTTTTTGACAGATACATATGTACACTGTATGCCTCTGAGGAAGCGATCTCTGATCGTGAAACACGTGTCAGGCAGTCGTTGTGGTTGTCATTGAAAGTTCTGGAAATTGTGTCTACCTGTGTATCCACTACTGAGAAGACTTCTGTGATATGAAGAATTAAAAGATGAATATTGGTTCATTTAAAGCCCCAGTTGTCGAGTTTGTAAAGTGCATGTGTAATTAGGGGTGGAACTACACTGTTTGAATTTTATCTGTAACGTTTATATTTCTGTGTTACATAGAGCTATCTGAAAGGTCACACAATATTTGTATGGCAACCCTTTTCACACATTCTGTATTTAGCTGTCTGGCCGAATTTCAAGTCTTGACTTAAAAATAGTAGCTAAATTATTACTGATGTACTGTATACTCCCGTCCCTTATTATATGTACTAAGACTAATAAATCTGAATTCTGTCTTTACCAACCTAGTTAGTGCTTTAATGCAGTCAATGCATTGTTATACTGTAGCATATTACTGGTGTATTCTATGATAAGCAGTTTCTAACTGCAAAGTTTTTGTCATTTTTTTTTCTACCTAACCAATAAAGATGAATCATGATCACCTAAAAAATCCCTTTTATACACACCTGATAATCCTCTTACACATACCTGATCATCCTCTTACACATACCTGATCATCCTCTTACACATATCTGATCATCCTCTTACACGTACCTGATCATCCTCTTACACATACCTGATCATTCTCTTACACATACCTGATCATCCTCTTACACATACCTGATCATCCTCTTACACATACCCGATCATCCTCTTACTCATACCTGATCATTCTCATACACATACCTGATCATCCTCTTACACATACCTGATCATTCTCATACACATACCTGATCATCCTCTTACACATACCTGATCATCCTCTTACACATACCTGATCATCCTCTTACACATACCTGATCATTCTCATACACATACCTGATCATCCTCTTACACACACCTGATAATTCTCTTACACATACCTGATCATCCTCTTACACATACCTGATCATCCTCTTACACATACCTGATCATCCTCTTACACATACCTGATCATTCTCATACACATACCTGATCATCCTCTTACACACACCTGATAATTCTCTTACACATACCTGATCATCCTCTTACACATACCAGATCATCCTCTTACACATACCCGATCATCCTCTTACACATACCCGATCATCCTCTTACACATACCTGATCATCCTCTTACACATACCTGATCATCCTCTTACACATACCCGATCATTCTCTTACACATACCCGATCATCCTCTTACACATACCCGATCATCCTCTTACACATACCCGATCATCCTCTTACACATACCCGATCATCCTCTTACACATACCCGATCATCCTCTTACACATACCTGATCATCCTCTTACACATACCCGATCATTCTCATACACATACCTGATCATCCTCTTACACATACCTGATCATCCTCTTACACATACCTGATCATTCTCATACACATACCTGATCATCCTCTTACACACACCTGATAATTCTCTTACACATACCTGATCATCCTCTTACACATACCAGATCATCCTCTTACACATACCCGATCATCCTCTTACACATACCCGATCATCCTCTTACACATACCTGATCATCCTCTTACACATACCTGATCATCCTCTTACACATACCCGATCATTCTCTTACACATACCCGATCATCCTCTTACACATACCCGATCATCCTCTTACACATACCCGATCATCCTCTTACACATACCTGATCATCCTCTTACACATACCTGATCATCCTCTTACACATACCTGATCATCCTCTTACACATACCTGATCATTCTCATACACATACCTGATCATCCTCTTACACGTACCTGATCATCCTCTTACACATACCTGATCATCCTCTTACACATACCTGATCATTCTCTTACACATACCTGATCATCCTCTTACACATACCTGATCATTCTCATACACATACCTGATCATCCTCTTACACATACCCGATCATCCTCTTACACATACCCGATCATCCTCTTACACATACCTGATCATCCTCTTACACATACCTGATCATTCTCTTACACATACCCGATCATCCTCTTACACATACCTGATCATCCTCTTACACATACCTGATCATCCTCTTACTCATACCTGATCATTCTCATACACATACCTGATCATCCTCTTACACATACCTGATCATTCTCATACACATACCTGATCATCCTCTTACACATACCTGATCATCCTCTTACACATACCTGATCATCCTCTTACTCATACCTGATCATTCTCATACACATACCTGATCATCCTCTTACACATACCTGATCATCCTCTTACACATACCTGATCATTCTCACACACATACCTGATCATCCTCTTACACATACCCGATCATCCTCTTACACATACCCGATCATCCTCTTACACATACCCGATCATCCTCTTACACATACCTGATCATTCTCTTACACATACCTGATCATCCTCTTACACATACCTGATCATCCTCTTACACATACCCGATCATCCTCTTACACATACCCGATCATCCTCTTACACATACCCGATCATCCTCTTACACATACCCGATCATCCTCTTACACATACCTGATCATTCTCACACACATACCTGATCATCCTCTTACACATACCCGATCATCCTCTTACACATACCCGATCATCCTCTTACACATACCCGATCATCCTCTTACACATACCCGATCATCCTCTTACACATACCTGATCATTCTCTTACACATACCTAATCATCCTCTTACACATACCTGATCATTCTCTTACACATACCTGATCATCCTCTTACACATACCCGATCATCCTCTTACACATACCCGATCATCCTCTTACACATACCCGATCATCCTCTTACACATACCGATCATCCTCTTACACATACCCGATCATCCTCTGAATAGATGCATTTTAAACATTTTACAAAATAAAGCTTTCAGGTTCCTTAAGGAAGTTTGTAATGTCCTGATTACACAATCATTCTAGCCCCATTGCACTTATCTAATAGCAAGGCTCTTTTGCTAACTATTCATTGGACACCGGACTACACTTCCCATGATCCCTATTGATGACAGCTGCTAATATAAAGCTAACAACACTGAATCCTGTACAGCTGTCAGTGTGAGCTGTAGCCATAGTTAGCTTTTCACCAACCTGTTCTGAAAAATACGACAGATGATAGAAAAGAAAACGTACACCAATATCTTCATCCTATTTTCCATATATTGGTACATTTTTTATGGTGCACTTTATCTGGATTATATATGTTACAATTTATCTGGATTTGTTTTTCTTTTGAACTCTAAAATGATTTTCTGTGCCTCTAGATCTGCAGTTTATTTAACAGTACAGTTCAGTGTGATCCGTCAGAGGTGAAAGCCGTGCAGGTGTCCACAGTGGATGCCTTCCAGGGAGCAGAGAAGGAAATCATCATCCTCTCCTGTGTGCGGACAAGGCAGGTCGGATTCATAGACTCGGAAAAGAGAATGAACGTGGCTCTGACAAGGGGGAAGAGACATTTGTTGATAGTCGGCAGTCTAGCCTGCTTGAGAAACAACAAGCTGTGGGAGCAAGTCATTCATCACTGTGAAAGTAGGTTGTAAAATGCCGTCTGGGCACCAAACATGTCATTGTGACTTTGTCTGCTAGTCAGTCATATTAATGAAGTTTGATGTCTATATTTTTAGAAATAATTTTTAAGTGAAGGCACACTTTTGTTGAGAAACAGACATTCCCTTTAGGTCAGAACGCATATATGTATTTAGCAATATAATATGTCACTATAAAATGCTTGGGTAAAGTGGAGATTACAGTGAGCCCCACTACCTGTGATATCCCTGGTATATTCTAATGGAGCCGGAGGAGTGTAGGGAGGTTGCCCATGGGAACACAGTATGAAGACTGGTTGCATGCGGTCGGATCCTGGAGAGGCTGCGCCCTCTGCATAAGGCCCAACGTTTTTTCCAAGCGTGGGTTTGGGCTACCGCAGTTGGCACGATTGATTGGCCCCAAGCCACATGCAGGAATACCACCGGGGAAGTATAGACTATACTGTATAGTATCCATATACAGTATATGGTAATTATATTACCATCCAAAGCAGATATTTAAAGTATTGGTTGGTATCAGTTGGGCGAAATTATCATCAATGAATTGCTTCAGTTGTTGATGACATTGACTGGATTTCAGTAAAGTAGTTTGCCTTCACCAATTTTCTCTCACTAAAGCAATGATTCTTAAATCTGACACTACAATCTTGCTTAATGTTGCATAGCGGAAGATTCAAAGTATATTTAGCCTGATTACCCTTATTATAGGCAGATTGCACAAGCAAGTGTAGTGTTTTGTCCAGTTCTGCTTTTGGATGCCCACATTATATGCTTATTCTACATGATGAAATTATGATTCCCATTATTTGGCTTTGCAGTGGATTTGACAGTTAGGTACAAGTGGGCTTTCTGCTGGCCATATCACAGCACTTTAATACCCAAGAGTTATAATAAGCAAATATGCAATTCAATTTGCCAGCAGTCAAGGTAATCATATATCCAAGTTGCAAGGAGTTTAGCTTTGAAGCATTTTTACATCCTTGCACTATTCTTACGTTCCACAATACAGTAAAATCTTGGTTATCCGGCTTCGGTGGAGATCGGCTAATGCTGGATATGTTTGCATTCTGGTTGTTTGAGGCTGGATGTTAAAAATATGGCTCGCTAATACAGTACTAAACCCCACTCTATATACATACCATGAACTCTGTATTCAATGTTAAAATACAGTAATCGATAGTATATTGACTTTGGGGGTGCTGTGAAACCCAGTCTTTACGCACAGCACTGACCACAGACTGCCTTCACCACTGTGAGTGCTACCCTATGATTTGTGCTGGTTGGTTGAGACTGTTGGTTAGTTGAGTTCTGGATAACCAGGATACTATATACTACTGCATATCTGTTCTCCTGCTAAAAATGTCCGTTATAAACGCTGCCTTACAGTCAATAGAAGTAATTTTGTAGATTTACAAATTAAGGCCTCTTGCACACTGCATGCATTTCCGATTCAGATTCCGCTTTATAATCGGTTTTTACATCCGATTCAGATACAGATTTTTAATCTTTACTGCATTCTGCGTTTTTTGATCCGTTTTTCTGTTGAATGTATTCAGGGAAAATCGGAATTGAAAATCGGAATCAGAATCAGAAAACAGATTTGCAGTGTGCAGGGAGCCAAAAACAGCTTTTTTTTATTTTTTTATTAATAGAGCAGATAAATGGATTGAAGCATGTAAGTCAATGGGATGAGAAGCTTAACAATATCCTTAAGCTTTACCAAGAAAAGAAAGAAGAAGAATTATCAAACACACAGTTGAAGCATTTTAAAGGAAAGGCAGGAAGGTAAAAAAAAATGTATTGTTAATGATTATGATCTCAGTATTCATTAAAAACGCCATATAAGCTATTGTAGATTTATTAGTTGTACATTTCTGAAATTAATAGTATATAATTGTTTTTATGTTTCAGAGAATATATATCTGCAATGTTATAGCATCTTCAAAAGTTACTAAAATGCATTTCTTTTATGTATGGGGTAGTCTTTCTCCAAAAATTGCACCCAACTTACAAACAGCGTGTTAAGGTTTGTTTATTTCTCAATATTACAGACAGAATAGCTTTACGTGCTCTTTGTAAATTAGGACATCACAAGTGCCACTTTGCAAAACATCAAAAGACTGGATTCACCGTCTCCAAGATGGCAAGGCCCATTCATTTTGGCTTACACTTAAGCCTCTGTAGAGGAACTTGGCAAGAAGCCCAAGCGCCTCTTACTCAGGGGGCTGACCTGCGATCCACTGCTGCCACCTGCTTGGGTTTGCGGTCTATAATGACAAGGCAGGAAATTCTCACAGCTCCTAATTGGTCAGTCTGCATCACATGAACAAACCTCGTACAGCCTGACTAATGATAGAGTGCAAAATCTTTTCCTCTGTTATTAACAGTCATGTTGATTTGTACAGAACATTTACTGTACACCACAGTTATATGCATTTTGCTAAATAATCATTTATTCTTTATAAATCTTATCTGTGACATGTAGCTACGGTATGTCTAAAATGAAGCTGAGATTGATAACATTGCTTTGTTTAGCGTTGCGGAGGGGATATAAAACGGTATGCACACTGTAAATTTGTGACCTGAAGCAATCAGTCGTGATCATTTCGGGAACAGTTTAGGAATAATCACTGTACACACAGAGACTGCTTGGCTCTCTGCTGCCTTTTCTGTTCTGTGGAGAGAAGAGGGAAGGGACAATCAGATGGTGTACCGCCATGGAACCGCCAATAAAAGTTCCTGCATGAACAATAGCAGTCAGCCTTTAGTTATCCAGCTAGTAATAAGCATGGTACGAATGATTGGGGACACCTGTACATACGTTAGATTATTGCACAGGACAATCACAAACAATAATTTCAATGAATGAATATCCAGTATGGCCACTATACAGTATGTTTACCCAATTCAGGCTATACGGAATAAGTTTGTACATCTTCTTAATTTGTTGAACAATAGCTATGAAGGTCCTAATTTAATAAGATGTTCTAAAATGCTACCCTTTGGCTTAAATTCAAAGGCCTTCTACAGGTTTAAAACTTTGCATCCCCCCCAAATAACAGAAGGGTGGTCCCCTCCCCCTGTTTATACTCCTAAGACTCCTTAAAGCAAACCTGAAGCAAAAAAAAAAAACTTATGATATAATGAATTGTATGTGTTGAATGAATAATGAATAGAACATTAGTGGCAATGAAAATTATTTTTATTTTCAGTTATATAGCTTTTTTTATATAGCATTGCATCAGTCCGTCATATTTGCAGCTTACAAAACACACACTGTATTTTAAACTATAAATAGAGCAGAGCTAATGATCCTTTGAACTTCCCTGCAGTAAAACTTTATCTGAATCTGTCTCTCACTGTTTATTTGATGTACAAGTGCTTCAGAAAACGGGACAGTCTCGGACCCAACTTGAAGAACTTGAAGAGCTTGAAGAGCTCAGAGATGCTCTTTTGCATAGATAACAACTGACGTTTCTTAACTCTACCTGTACTGGAAAACAAAATGAGACTCTTTTCTTTGCCACTAATGTTCTATTTCTTATCTGTACTAAACATACAATTCATTATTTCATAATTTTATTTTCGCTTCCGGTTTGCTTTACCTTCCATTAATGATGTCATACTGGGGCTTCCATCTAGGCCCCTGTTCGCTCCTTAAAGGGAACCTCCAGACTAAAAATCTACTCAGCAGAACTGAAAAGGCTTGGTGTTTTTTTAACAGTTTTACAGCATCAGAACTTTGTTTTTTACCTAAGCCTTATTTTTAGATGCACAAAAACTAAGCTGCGCCCCATCAAAGAAAACTGCCCGGGCTGTGCAAAGCATGATGGGATTTCCTATGTTGTTATTCACGTTGCCTACCAACTGGGAGGGCTGATCAGCACACAGGACAGTTGGAACTGTGGGGGACATTTATCAAGAGTGTCTGCGACAAAATCTTAGTAGGTTTTTAGAAATCCGTGCAGAAATGTCCCAGACAGCCTAAAAAATCACTAAATAATGCAGATTCCTTCCAAAACTGTTGTAAAATAGGAGGAGTCTCTCAGACAGTGCAGTGTTTGAGGGGAATTGCTGTTGCTGAGGTAACCAACACACCTGCTGTATTGATAGCAGCAGGCTCTGAGGAGGAATTCAGCAGGGGGGAGGAGCACATCACAAATCGTGTCTAGCCTGCAGTCTGCATTCATGTCTAGCCTGCAATTCTACATGTGTAGAAATGCTATCAAGCACTTCTTAATCTGCGCAGTTTAGGGGTGGATTTCCACTTTTCTTAACTTTAGTGCAGCTCTAGAAATTCATGCTAAATTGCCACTATTACCTAGGATTAGGATAGGTTCTTATTATCATGCAGAACTGTTCTCCCTGCTGGTTAGAACAGATTACGAAGAAAAAACTGTCGGTAATGTGTTGATAAATCTCCCCCAGTGTCCCATGCTCCCTGTCACCTCCTTTCAACCAAAAAAAATGGCTACCCACATGAAATCAAACATTTGCCTGCTCTTTTAAAACAGGGAGGGTAAGATATTATATTACCTATCTTTTTTAATTAACATAACTCATGTAACTTTATGACAGTATGTTTGTTTAGGTTAAAGTTCCTTTAAGGTTGGCTGCTGCTCTACCACAGAGTGGTGTAGTAGCACCCACTCCCTTTGCTGCTGATTGGACAGGAGGCATGGTTTTTATAGCTGCATACTTCCTTTGCAGTATATCAAACACTGTGGGACGTGGATTCAGTGAATGACGAGTAGGGAGCAGGGGAGGACTGGCCAGGGGGGAAGGGGGGAAATTTCCCCCCAGGCTGCCTCTCATTTAATGATTTAGGGCTGGTACAGTGCCTGGTACATGTTTTAGTATATAAGGCAATGTGAACCACTAGGCTGGCCGAGGGAAATCAATGCCTAATTACAGAGTAATTAGAGGGTGGGCAAGTTGGTAAATATAAACAGCATGATGCAGAGCAGATGCTTGCCTGCAGGGTCCGTGGGAAAATATCTGTCTGATTTCGGGTGGAAATTGGTAGAAAGTATCGATCTGAGATGCTGGGAAATCTCGGGCTGATGTGGTCGATACAGTGCGATAATCACAAACAATGAACGCGACGGAAACCCTGGCCGTTGTAACTCAAAATGTTTTATGTGCCCCCCCCCCCATTGCCAGTGCATTATACGTTACCTGTCACGCTGTCCCTCATGTGTCCTTGCTGTATTTCCCATGTGAATTTTGGCATATAGCACGTGGGGCACATGTGTGATGTAATTTGGGCCCGGGCTGCCATGAAAATGGGCCTCCAGTTTGTGTTTTCCCTCCAGGCCAAAGGGTCCCAGTCCTCCCCTGGTAGGGAGCCAGGCAATGTGAGTGAAAAAAAGGCAGGATCAGGACCACACAGACTGGGGCTGAAGTAGGCTCCAGATTCTTTAGACTCCATTGCTGTCCAGCTGGAAAATGGGATCATGTGACCTTGAAATTCAAGACTTTTTCAAAGGTGAGTATGGGGGTGCGGTTTTGGGATTAGAGTATTTACAGGTAGGTTAGTTAGTTGTATGAGTTTTAATTGCTGTTAAATCATTAACACGTATTCTCCATTAATTGCAGGTGAACAACATTCTATAAAGCTGAAACAACGGAAGACAGAAGAATTACTTTCAAAATAGTTTGATTTGGTATCTGAGATTGATTGCATCTCATACATTCTTCATGGCCTGGTTTTATCAATAATTGTTATGAAATCTTCCACAATGCCTCGATACATGAATCCTGGCAGTAGAAAACTGTTAAACATTGACAGGGCTGTTATTACTCAGAACTCTAGGCAGTTTATACTCTGGGCCTGATTTAATAAATCCTCTCCGGAAATCTGTAAGCAGCTCCAGTGAGGATCATAAGTGATCTCTTAAATCTGAACTGTATCAGTCAAAATGTCTGCTATTATGTGAGGAGGATTTGTCACCCCCATCTGGTTCATATCAGATCATAGTCAGAGCTGCTGAATGGTGTGTAACAGTGACTGTGTGATTGCAGCTGCATCCATAACACAAAAATAAAATACTGCATAAAACTGCCATCTTATAGCTGCCTCACTCACTGACCTTCATCAACACCACAGTGTTTCAATATGACGCAGGTGAGGGCTGCAGTCTTTGACCATACAACACAAATGTGTAAATAAAATATTCCAGATAGCCCCAATAGTGATGCCGGGAGATGTCCAGAGATGCCTCTTTAAGTCAGATACTACTCTGCTGAAAGGGAGAAGGCACTCCAGTTTACACTGCCCCACGGATAATGACTTACAGGTCTCCTACTTTGTTCTAAAATGTAGATTTCTCCCAAAGTAAAATGCACTATAAATTATTTTTTCCCCTATGTTGCTGTCACCTCCAGTAGGTAGTGAAACGCTACAAATCTGACAGATTTTGGACTAGTACATCTCCTCATGGGGGATTCTCGGTATTGCCTTTATTCTATACAAAAGCACTCCCTGGAAAGTATCTATATGCTGTAAATATGACATCCAACTTTACTACTTGCACACTATTTTGGAAGTTGGACTGAGCAACTGGTATCCTGTGCTTTTGTAAATAGAGAAATAACTGAGAATCCCGCATGAGAATCTGGACTAATTTAAAATCTGTCAGATTTTCACTACCTACTATAAGTGACAGCAACATACAGTATAAAAAAAAGTAAATTAAAGTGCATTTTACTCTGTGAAAAATGTACATTTATATGTATGTATTTTAAATATATTAAACTTTTCCACGAAAAGTGAGACTGGGTATTGTTCTCTGGAGTTCTGGCATTGAAAAGTGGAGAACTGCAGTGCAGGACTGCAAGTCCCATAAAGTAGCTACCTGAAGCCCCATTCACTTTAACTGAAAAATGACAGACTGTTAGTTCTTTGATGCACTGTTACTGACAAAGTGCTAAAAATGGCAAAATTGCTGAATGGCATTTGAAGCAAACACTGCTACTGTTCCCTGTTTCCTACAGAGTCCACTACTATCAATATAGCAGCCTCCATAGCCATTGATAAAGGGATTTGCCCTTTAATGAATGGGACACTATGTGTAAGTTTTGGTTTTAGCATCTCAGCCATGAATTTAATCGGTGACTTTTTCTGCTCTTCAAAATGGCAGATGATGTTCTCCCCTTAATTCTTGATTGTGACAGCATGACATCCCCAACCCTTTATATGGTAACACCAGATATGAACTGAACTTTAATTTCCTGCATCTTGCTTGGTAATTTCCAGCATTTCATTTACATGTTAATAAATAGTTTGTAATTAATTCTGTGTATATTTTGAATAATGTAAAAAGAATAGTTGTAATAAATGCATTGTATAGTGTACACTAGGTGGCAATAGTGTCTTCTTTGTGTGAGCCAAGTTGCCTTTGGTTTTATTTAGCAACTGACTGATGAAGTTGTATACAACCCTGATTTTATTTATTGATATTTTGAAACATTAACCACTTGTTTTAATAGCTCACTCTGGGTTATATTTTACACTGGTATCACAGTTTCCATTGTATGACACTTTTTAGCTAGAAAGCTATATAAATGAATGTGTTTTTTTTTCTTTTACATTTATATTTAAAAAGCTAATAGAAAATATGTTCATGGCTAATTATGCTGCCTCACAATCCAAACTAGTGAGCATTGAATTCCCCACTTTTAAGCACTGCAGACACGTTAGGATAGTTCCTTAAAATCTCAATCAACAATCCATTACAGCTCAACAGGAGTAAAACTAAATCCTCATTTAAGTGTATTTATCCAATCTCTTTTCTCTCTTTCAAATGCTAAATCCATTTTAGCATATGCCCCTTCTTTCTCTTGCCTTTTTCTAAAGCCTAGCAGCTTCTATTACCCTTGTAAATATGAAAGATGCTAATCATATGACATATCACGTCTCAGTCGGAGCCTGGAATAAAGCCTTGAGATGTGGGATCATTGCATCCAGACAACAGCTTCATCAGCCGGAAAGTTTTTTTTTTTTTCTCCTTCCCTTCAACTATCAATCCCCCCTTTGTCTGGGGGAAAATGGAGGCAGTGCAAGCCTTTCATGGCCATATGGTTCACTCTGTATTTTGTTAGTTTGATTCAGTATGCTTCTCTGGGAGTGGTGAGTGTGTAGCAATACACAATATCCTCATCTTGTATTGTCCATGCAACATAAATCCAAACTTTGCAACACTTTCTTTGGGAAAAAGTTAAGATTCTAAGGATGCAAACTCTTTGTTTCAATACAAATACGTTTACATTGCTATATTTTTATCAAACAGAGAAAAATACATTTTAATGCTTAACTATTTTTTTTTCCAAAGCAATGGCTTCAACATTCTACTGCTGATCAAGGCTGCATGAAGTTTATGAAATATTCTGTCATTTATGTTGGGCTGGCTCATTGCTTTAGGACTATTGGGGAATCATGATTGTTGCAATTTAAATCTCTGCAGCACTTCAGTTGCGCTGAAGTCCAATAAATGCATTCATACAATGTCCACTGTCGGTAACAACCGACCCTGACGAGAGTCCGGTGTGTGTGAATTTTAAAGGTTAATGTATGTATTTTTATTTAAAAGTGTAAGTAGGTGTAATTTTACTACTTGGCCACAAGATGTCCCCACTTTATCTTCTTGTGCATACTGTTGGTACACTAACAGGAAGTAATGCATGTATGTTTTACTTTTGTTTTATCAATGGCCACGGCATCTCATTCTTATTCACTGATCAGTGTACTAGTACACCACCATGAATGGGGGGGGGGTCATGAGCATGCATAGGGATTAGAAGACAAATATCTACGTCCCTGGAAGGGGAACAGTCTTCCTGCAGGGCGCAGATATATTAGTGGTTAATGCCTGGTACACACCATGCAATTTCCCATCAGGTAGATGGGTCAACTCGATAATTTCCGACAGGTCCGATCTGATTTCCGATCGTTTGTGATCACTTCTATACAAAATCGATGAGAAAAAAACAATAGGAAATCAGATCAAACCTGGTGGAAATTATCAATTTGACTCATCTATCTTATGGGAAATTGCATGGTGTGTACCAGACATAAGACTCAGAATTCAAGATGTGCTCCAGGACAGATCCATGTCCCCATCCTTGCCCCTCATTGCCAACTCTCTATCTGTCCTCGGCACTGTCCCAAGCAATGCTCTATTCATCCTCTACCTGTCCCCATTTAACTTTGCCCTTTTTTTTTTTTTTAACTCTGTTCCCACCCCCATAACATGTCAAACTATCCTATATCCATCACCATATGATTTTCTGTGCCCAGATTATATTTAAGCAATTACATATACCATAATGAGGGAAACAAAAATAAGAAAACCAAATTGTTTAATCTCTTGCCGACCGCCTCACGCCAATTGGCGTGAATGCGGTGGCAGCCCCAGGACTGTCTAACGTCAATTGGTATTTAGTCCTGCGGGTGTGTGTAAAGCCTGTGGTCCTTAAGGGGTTAAATTGTGCAATTTACTTTTTTTTCTTTACAAAATAGCAGAAAATGCCTATCTTTTAGCACAAAGAAAGTGTAATGCTGGGCATACACAACGTCGAGGGGAGGATTATCAATCGAGCCTGATGACTCGATTGATAATATCCGACGTGTCCGATCACTGCGGGGATCGATTCCGCGCTCGATCCCCGCAGGCGGACAATAGCGGCGAATCGAGCGGGTGATAAGAAGCGCCGGTGGGGACGAGCGGGAATCGATCCGTGCGGACGAGGGGGGATGTGGCGGGGGTCGATCCGGCAGCTAATCGGCCGTCGGATCGACCCGTGTATGCCCAGCATAAGGCAGCGGACAGTAATTCAAGGTTTACCTTATTTATCTCAGCCAGATAGCAGTTGTTGAAAGGACATCAAGAAAATATTGAAGCTAGTATGGCTATGGCTGTCCCACTTTTCCTTCTGTCTGTGTGATACATCTCCAGTTGGCAGCCATTCATGCTCCAGGTCATACACACTTCAGTGCACTTACACTGCTAGTGTCTCAAGTTATTTATATGTATGTCTGTGTGATCCCCTGTTATTGAAGCAATGAATTCACTGTCACTCTGTGCATAGTTTAGAATGGAAGAGGTGTTGGTCTGTCACTTTTACCCTGTAAGAAAGCCTCTGGATCCCATAGAGACTTACTGGTCCTCTCTCCGTTGCCCCTTTCCCCTCTGTCCACCATTCAAAACTCGCATTCCGAAGTGCTTCCTTAATGGAGTGCATCCGTCCTGCGCATGCTCAAGCCTGGACTTGTAAGTGCAGAGAACAGATCCGCTCATCTTTGGAAGTATTCAGGGACAGGAGTACTTCCAAAAGACTTATGCAACCTGCAAGTTGAATAATTCCACCAAGGGAACAGATATGGAACAAAAGGGAAGGAGAAGAGAACTAGGAAGGCTCTTTGGGCTCTTTCACACTACAGGCAGCGGTGAAAGGCTAAAACGCTGCGTTTTGGCTGCAGGCATTTTCAAGGCGTTTTGAAGGCGTTTTAACGCCTATACATTACAATCAATTGTAATGAGAAACGCCGCGGTAGGCCCAGAAAAAGCACCTGGGAGCGTTGAAACGCAACGCTCCAAAACGCGGCGTTTAGTGTGAATGGTAAAATGAAAGTCTATGGACTTTCTTTTACCTAGGAAAACGCCAACTTCGGCCGTGGCGTTAAAACGCCGAAAAAGCCCTCTGGTGTGAAAGGGCCCTTTGGGATCCAGAGCCTTTCGTCTTCTTAAGTTCTTTTTGTCACTTCAGTGTTACTTTAATAGGGGTGACATGTCTCTACTTGAAAAGGGAGTGAGGACAAAGGGCATAATCATCCCCAGTTCTGGTTGACAGGATGAAGTGGGTGTAACTAACTCCAGATGTGGAGGAAGCTCCCAAGGGGACTCTGCAAAGTGATTTAAAGATCCTTTGTTGGGACCCTTTCTGTAATGCAATAGTGCAGTGGAGGGCCCTCACTTTAAGATAGTTAGAATTCTCCAGATGATTGCAATAGTTTTTTATATATTTTATAGGAAATATATATTTTTTTATTGACGTGTTTTGAAATGTGATTTTTTTTTTTTACTTATTTAAGAAAGGAGTACTTAGTAAGGAGTACTGATATACCACCCTACCCATTCCAAACACCTAGTGAGGTATATATCTGGATCCCCAGGGGGCTTTTTACACATGCATTAGGGTAGTTGCCTCCTCCTGAGCACCAGAAGTGAGGATGAGTCCTTGTACTTGATATGTACGGGGTGGCTTTGCAAGAAGTGGGGGCCTCTTGCAGAGCCCCTTGATCCTATTTGCCGTATGTCCTGTGGATTGGTATTGTTCAGATAGTAGAGCTCCACGCTGGCTAGGGCAGCCATTTTGGCCATACCAGCCTACATGGGGGCAAGAGGTTACAAGATGTTTGGTGGAAGAAGGGTATGCCATGTGCCTTTGTATTATTATTTGTCAAATATGTTGAAAGATAAAAACATTTTAAGTGATAAATGTTAATATAGACTAGCGATGAGCTGATGTATGGTGCTGAAGACAGTAATAGAAATGATCCAGTAATATGCCCCAAAACACCTTTCTGATGCTCAGAACAATTAGTTTAACATTCAGAATTGCACAGTCATCACAAGTGGCAAAGTGATGTATTCGCAAAAGGTTTGCAAACTCTGCATTACATAGTTTGCATTATATTATAACTATATAATACACAGGACCATATGCAATTGACTTTTTCAGCTGAGTTTTCTCCTAGGAGACAATTTTTCATTTTCTATTTAAAATAACTTTCCAGCACTTTTCAACTAAAAAGTACAGAAAAGTAAATGAAAAAGTACAATTAAAATTATTTTGAATGTTTCCTTGCTTTCTGCTGATTTAAAATGCATTTTATTGACACATTTAAAAATATCACCTAGGAGAAAACTGAGGAGAAAAAATGTATTGCATATGGGCCACTTTGTGTGACTACGCATTACATAGTTTGCATTATGGAAACTATGTAACACTGTGTGTGATTACGCATTACATAGTTTCCATTTTGGAAACTATGTAACACACTTTGGCCCATATGTAATTAACTTTTTCTCATGAGTTATCTCCTAGGTGATATTTTTAAACTTGTCAATAAAATACCTTTTAAGCCACCAGAAAGCAAGAACATAGTCAAAATACTTTTGATAATACTTTTTCACCTACTTTTTGGTACTTTTGTAATTGAAAAGTGCTGAAAAGTTATTTTAAATTGAAGATAAAAAATTATCTCCTAGGAGAAAACTCAGGTGAAAAAGTGAATTGCATATGGCCCTTTGTGTGACTACGCATTACATAGTTGGCATTATGGAAACTATGTAACACACTTTGTGTAACTCGCATTATAAGCACAATATTCAAATTGTGTACATAACGCAGCATGTGCTATTTATGCAACGCCCATTTTGCAGTTTGTTTTGGTAAATCTTACAAGTACTAGGTGCACATGTAAATTTTACTGCTGTTTACTGAATCGGCTCCATAGTGTTCATGAGCCCTAATACCTTATTTGAGCAGTGCCTGATGCGTACAGCTCAGCGACTGATATCAGGATCTGAAAAATGCTGTTCCAACCTGACGAATGTATTACTTGATTTTGTTCTTGAATGCAAGCATTAACTTTGGAAAGTAAAAATGTTTAAAAAATCTGTCCAAGGGAAATGCATGACATAATATCCATATGGAAGATGGTGATAATTGATACTCTGTATGACTGGCAGGACCTATCAATACTGCATTACAAAATGCTGCTTTCATGTATGTTCTCAGACTCAGATCAGAGTATTTTGCCGGAAACTTAGGCAGTAAGATGCAAATATTTCTAGCTTGCATGCAAATGTTATTCAAATTGTATGCATTTCGGAACTGGGCCAATCAGATTGGCCCAAAAACAAGCTGCAATTTTCATGCAGGCTATCCATCTTAAGCTTTGAACATGGACTTCTACTAATGTCTATCGGTCTGATATTTTTAACACCAAATTTGTTTTTTTGCATAGGACCATCGGGCTAAAGTTTGCCCCATAAGTATATTAGTTAACTGTGTAGTGGTTTGCAGATACAGTGGGATGCGAAAGTTTGGGCAACGTTGTTAATCGTTATGCTTTTCCCGTATAAATGTCAGTTCAATATATCATATAGGAGACACACACAGTGATATTTGAGAAGTGAAATTAAGTTTATTGCATTTACAGAAAGTGTGCAATAATTGTTTACATAAAATTAGGCAGGTGCATACATTTGGGCACTGTTGTCATTTTATTGATTACAAAACCTTTAGAACTAATTATTGGAACTCAAATTTGCTTGGTGAGGTAAGTGACCCCTGACCTACATACACAGGTGAATCAAATTATAAGAAAGAGTTTAGAGTATTTAAGGGGGTCAATTATAAGTTTCCCTCCTCTGTTAAATTTCTCTGAAGAGTAGCAACATGGGGGTCTCAAAACAACTGAAAATAGAGAAATCCCAACACTACTACCCAAACCTTGATGCACCAGGGAATCGACCAGCTTATCCCCTCATCCACCACAGGGTAACTTCAACAGAAAGAAAAGATGCGGGGTCTCCACCTGGATTTAAGGCCTGTCGGCCTGTTTATTGCAAGTAACAGTGCAAAGCACAACGTTTCGACCGCAATGGTCTTTCTCAAGTGCTTCAAGCACTTGAGAAAGACCATTGCGATCGAAATGTTGTGCTTTGCACTGTTACTTGCAATAAACAGGCCGACAGGCCTTAAATCTAGGTGGAGACCCCGCATCTTTTCTTTCGGCCTCAAAACAACTCTCAAATGACCTGATGGCAAAGATTGTTCACCATCATGGTTTAGGGGAAGGATACAGAAAGCTGTCTCAGAGATTTCAGCTTTCTTTCCACAGTTAGGAATATATTGAGGAAATGGAAGACCACAGGCTCAGTTCATGTTAAGGCTCAATGTGGCAGACCAAGAAAAATCTCGGAAAAACAAAAGCGACGAATGGTGAGAACATTTAGAGTCAACCCACAGACCAGCACCAAAGATCTACAACATCATCTTGCTGCAGATGGAGTCACTGTGCTTCGTTCAACCATTTGGCGCACTTTACACAAGGAGATGCTGTATGCAGAAGAAGAATTTTCTCCACCCATAGCACAAACAGAGCTACTTGATGTATGCTAAAGCCCATTTGGACAAGCTAGCTTCATTTTGGAATAAGGTGCTGTGGACTGATGAAACTAAAATTGAGTTATTTGGGCATAACAAGCGGCGTTATGCATGGAGGAAAAACAACACAGCATTTCAAGAAAAACAACTGCTACCTACAGTAAAATATGGTTGTGGTTCCATCATGCTGTGTGGCCAGTGCAGGGACTGGGAATCTTGTCAAAGTTGAGGGATGACTCCTGGCTGAAGTCATGTGAGCGCTCACGAAAAAGGAACCTACAACGCCTGTCCGCGGACCTCCGGGGGAAGATTGTTGAAGTGACGCACCGGCGTCAAGCTGCGGGGTGACGAGGACGTCAGGCGACTGGACTGCTATGCGCCCTGAGCGGAGCTCCCCCGGGAAGATGTGCGGTGAACGCCGGTAGCGTAAGTGCTAATACAATCACTCCACAGCCACACCTGCCACGGGCTGATTGTTTGCAGTATCAGCGCTGCTGCCTATTGAGGTCTAAGTTGGAACAGATAGGCATACGGGCATCCGAGGAGCTGCAGCACTATGCAGGGGATATTCCTTAGTGGAACAAGGGGAGACCTAACGGTTACACCATAAATTAGGAATACACCATTGCATATCAGAGACACTGTGCTAGGATAACTCAGGAGAGTCAGAGCCCATTGGAGGAGTAAGCCAAGCATTGATCAGGCTGATTTCAGCGCTAGTGTATACAACATGAGATGGCCATCTAGCAGTGTGTGAGTGGAGGCCTCGCGGTGTGCATTGGTGGTGGGCCCACAGATGTCAGACAGTGGTTGGTGGACCAATGTGATCAGCATAGGCTTAGGCTGGGCGATCATATTTGAGAGTAACCATCACTGTGACAGTGGGGTGAGGAACAAGATATGAATTGTATGGCTACATGTACTCACCAGAATTGGTTTTAAAAAGGTTTTAAAGGGGAGGGTTCCACGTGATAATTGCTGGGATTTTTGTATGCCATCAATAAAGTATTTGTTACAGCACATGAAGAGAGGATGGTTACTCATGTTTGTGGTTAAAGTTGAGGGATGCATGGATTCCACTCAGCAGATTCTGGAGACCAATGTCCAGGAATCGGTGACAAAGCTGAAGCTGCGCCGGGGCTGGATCTTTCAACAAGACAACGACCCTAAACACTGCTCAAAATCCATTAAGGCATTCATGCCAAGGAACAAGTACAATGTTCTGGAATGCCCATCTCAGTCCCCAGATCTGAATATAATTGAAAATCTGTGGTGTGAGTTAAAGAGATCGGTCCATGCTAGGAAGCCATCAAACCTGAATGAACTAGAGATGTTTTGTAAAGAGGAATGGTCCAAAATACCTTCAACCAGAATCCAGACTCTCATTGGAACCTACAGGAAGCATTTAGAAGCTGTAATTTCTGCAAAAGGAGGATCTACTAAATATTGATTTCTTTTTTGTGGTGCCCAAATTTATGCACCTGCCTAATTTTGTTTAAACAATTATTGCACACTTTCTGTAAATCCAATAAACTTCATTTCACTTCTCAAATATCACTGTGTGTGTCTCCTACATGATATATTTAACTGACTTTTTTCATCGTAACAACCAATGATTTATACTGGAAAATCATGACGATTAACAAGGTTGCCCAAACTTTTGCATCCCAGTGTATGTGTCCAGATTAGCCTAACTTGCATAGCAGCTTGCAGAATCCCCTTCCTTTCTATTCCTAACCAAAACCCCAAAAGGCTTTCAGCCAAATCATTAAATTCAACAGAGGTGGTCAAGCCAGCACAGCTTTTCAGCAACACCCTGAAAAGAAAGGGATCCTTGAAGTTTAGAAGATGCCCAAGGAAAACTCTGAATGACATGAAAAGATTGAGTTTCCATAGCTGTTGGAGCACGAGAGCTGTGTAACAGCACAAAGGGGGATTGGAGCACTGCCACTGGCCCACTGCTCTATCTTACTACAATTGGGTCACTGAAATGGGGAATTAATTACCATTGGTGAGTGGGCAGTCCATTCACCACTGGCTGAGTTTTATTAAACGCCAATATAAATAACAAAACAGCTCTTGTGGCTGCACTATCCCTACACGCCAAAGGAAGGATTATGCCGAGGATTAACATCTTAAAGTCTATGAGACTTTCTGACTCAGGGCTCCGAGCTCGTAATCGAATTTGTCTTCTGTATCAACGATTAGTGCTCTTATTCTCCCACTTTTGCCTGGTTGGCCAATGTCCCTTTTTGCAGGCAAGAGCATGAGCACAATAGGCTGTTCTTTTCTAAGCATCTTTGTAGTATGAGAGGAAAATAATAAAGCACCAGTCTCCTTAATCTCAAGAACGGCACTTCTAGGGCTATCTTTGATTACTGAGTTATAGAAAAAAGTATCCTATATGGGAAAACCCAGGAGGTGTTCAGTGCCCCTCAGTTTTTAAAGGCAGTAGTTAATTTAGTTATGGCATATATGGTAAACTTATACTACTAAGGATAACTTCTTTCTATACAACATATATGATTAATTTGAGCTTACAGGGAATGATACAAGATGAAGCCAACTGCCTGATATACAGTTATCAGATTAGCTGTGGATTGCTTTTGTGTGCAATCAACTTTTAAGAGCACTGGAAAACTGTGTAAGATTTGCTTATGTTTTGTTTACATTAAAAGCATTAACTATGTGGATGTCATTATCTTCATGTCTCACTATAGGGGTACTTACACACTGCATCCATTTAATCGCAAGGGACAATACAATATATTTGCAATGTGAGATGATCAATTAGATGCAATTCCTGCAGATTTTGATTGGACCAATTCAAAGCTGCAAGGAATTCGGAATGTTTCTATTGCTTATCCATTCTATTTACCCAATGAACTATACAACTATACAGACCATAAAGGAATTATTAGCTGCTTGTGGTAAGGAGTGAAGACAGTTGTTTACGCAAGAGGGAATGCTTAAGAGACATAAAAAAAGAGAAATGAATAGGGGGCAACCAGGAGAAGAGAGGATGCTGTTACAGCAGTTTGTGCATCAATATTTCAGGTTATAATGAGAACTGATTTATAGATGATTGGGTTTCAGCTAGAGCACATCAGCCAGAGCTACCCACCCAAAACATAAATAAATAAAGTTGAAAGGCAGGGAGTTGAGGTGAGATTTTGGTGGGATGCTATGTTGTTAAGCTGCAGAAATTCTAAGTTTAGATTTAGTTTTTTAATCTCAGATTTGCTCTATTTACCTTATATAGAGGGTAGCAGGGCTAGTTTTACCTTTATATGGAGGGAAACGGAGCTAGAAAAACGGATATATACACATATATATAGTGTTTTTCATGTCAACCAATCAGATATCGGCTTTTAAAAGTCACTGAAATGAGCATGCATCACTATTGATATGGTAGGTTACAATATACCACTATTTTGTGGTATTATGTATAGTTCAGCTCACCCGTTCACTGGTGGGTTGAACAAAACCTAATGAAGGTTCCCCATTTTCATTGCTTTGTTTATTGGAATGGCAGTATGTAGGTTACAAAGGCTGACCGACCACAATACACAGCTTGACAGAAACACCACGACTTACTTTTCTGCAAACTGATGGTTTTATGGTACACGTGGCACTTCACATTTAAAGCGTTTATTTTACAAGCTCAAAATATCTTAACAGGCATTTGTATTTGAAGACTTTATTCAGTTTTTTTCTCTTATAAACTTCATTTTAGCATGGCAGCCACTGCTGCTGGAGAACATAAATCAAGTATTTTCTTTGTTGTTTTTTCTTTCTCTTTTCTTTTTTACAATGCCTGCTATATATCTCTCCAGTTGAATTGCAGAAAAAGAAAGACTTGTTGCTATCCAGGCACACTACTTGTGGGGTCTGTCTTGTTCTGTGCAACCAATGACTATAAACACACCTAAACCTCTGTGGCTCTCTTTGGACACTGCAAAGTTCAGTCAAACAAAGGCCTGTATTGAAAACTTAGAGAGTCGTCTTTCTTGCAGAAGTGCTGGTGGGACAAGCTGTAGCCATTGTTTGTCATTTCTTGATCCTTGCCTGGTGTTGTGCCTTTGTTGATGCAAAGTAGGATTTCCCTAAAAAGGGATGAAGTTGAACAGTTTGACCCTCAGCGATAGTTCATGCACTGGACAGGGTAGACACGCATTTACTCCCTCAAGTTAGACTGAGCTTCTGTTGCTGCTGCATTCTATGGCCGAGCCTTATTTCAATCATGAGGAGCCTTTGCATTGCAATTGAAAAAGGGAGTTGTAGTGCTTTTTAATAATGGAAGGTTTTCTCTTAGTATAGTTATGCAGCACCTGTTTTCCTGCTGATAGTGTGGTGCAGAGGGGGTCTCAGTTTATACATGTTAAAACTGCACATTTGTCCCTGACTTTCCAGCAAGCCAAAACCTTAAGGCCTTTAGCTGGTGGTCCCTGAACAACCGCACACGCCTTAAACACTTTCTTCATCAGGGTAAGATATGCACAAAACAAACCTTGATAGAAAACCTTGCTATTCCTGTCTATGAGAGCTTCAGGCTGCACCAAATCCAGCATTATATACTATCTGTGGCTAAAGTGGGTCAGGAACTTAGAGGTACCTCTCTTGAGAGCCTCTGTCTAACTGATCCACTACTTAAAGGAACACTATCCTTATTATACTCCATGTTGAATGTTGGTCCACTAGACACGAAATTTCAATACCAGCTTAACTGGGAAGACGACCTGGGTACCAGCTTAGACAATAACCAATGGTTACAATGTTTTGACACACTTTCCAGAGGTAGTCTGTGTGTAGTGCATATGGAGACTTCGCTGCGTGTACTACATAGATCCTATCTAGTGCCCGAGAGGCTTCATCAGATATATCAAAACAAATCAAAATTATGTTTTAGAGGATGTTTGGTATCAGGTTCGTTGTATCATACTTGGTGGTCCTGTCCAGTGGTGGTTGCATTATGGAATAAGATCATACGCAAAATTAACGCAGCCCTTTCGATTCAACTATCAGTAGATCCAGCCATCTGTCTCTTGGGACTACATCCTGACGAGGTTCCATACGCTCAGCATAAGCTTATCCAACATATTATGAACACTGTTAAAACCTATATAGCATCCCAATGGTAGCAAAAAACCTTGATCTTCCGTTGTGTCCTTGATCGCATCCATACTACAATGTTAAATGAAAAAATTAAAGCCAATCTGCTGGACAGGACATACCATTTTGATAGAATCTGGCTACCCTGGATTCAAGCTACCTCTTCTGCTGATGCCCAGGAAGTTTTAGATTCCTTTTAGAGGTAAACATTGTAGGTCTCATGCACTAAGGTACCATCAATACTATAGTCTTTCATAAAATATAGCAACCTAAGTGGCACATTTCTCGGTTCGACACGGGTGTGTACGTTTTTATGTTTTAATTTTTTTTAATTTTTTTTTACTATTACTTTTCATTTTTTATTTTTCCTTTAGTCTTTCATATTTGTTTTTTCCTTTTTGTTTTCTTAAGTTTAGAATTGTTTCAACTAGCTCAAACATGTACTAATGTGCTAAATGCTATATGTTCTACCATTATGACAAGCTATAATCAACCTGAAACTGCTATGAAGTGGTTCAGTAAATTGATAAAATATTTCCCTGTACTATCTTCATAGTAATTAGGATGTAATTAAGATCTAGTTATAAATGCTATTGTATCTTATTCTGACTGCTGTATGCATTATGCTGGATTGTCCTGAAATGTTCACCTTTTCTTGTCTTTTATGAACAAAATTTTCTTTTCAAATAAAAATTTATTGAAACTAAACTGCACATTTGTAATAACTGCATGTGCCAGATCACCTGTCTTGTTTGAATTGCACTAGCTGCTTAAAGTGAACCAGAGACGTAGCACCCACATGTATTTTACCATATAGATCAGTGGGAACATTAGAGAAAACACCTACCATGCTTTCTGTTTCATTCTGCACTGCACAGCTTGTTTCTTATCAGCCCTGATAAAATCCCCGACTGAGCATTCAGTCTGGCTTTGCTATAATGACTCAGCTATAATGATTCCTGAGCAGAGCCAGAAGGGGGCAGGCTTGGACTTGAGAGAACACAGACTAAGCCATAAATATTCCTGAGCAAAGCAAGACTGAATACTCAGTCAGGGATTTTATCATGGCTGATTAGAAGCGAGCTGTGCAGTGCAGAATGAAACAGTAAGCAAGGTAGGTGTTTTCTCTAATGTTCCCACTGATGTATATGGTAAAATACATGAGGGTGCTTTATTATTATTATTATTTTTTTATTTTTTTTATTTATATAGCGCCAACATCTTCCGTAGCGCTGTACATAGTACAAACAAATAATGGGGAACAAATATACATAAGAAATACAAGACACTGTACTGTCATGACATTGAATAGAGTAAATACAGATACATATATAGTTGATATGTGGTTGGTACATGTACATATGTTAAAATAACAGCAGTATGAGAAACACTAGGAGGAGGACCCTGCCCTTGCGGGCTTACAATGTAGAGGGTAGTGGGGAGGAAACAAAAGGGAAGGTTTTGGTTCTCTGGTTCACTTTAAAGCAAATCTGTGAATTTTGTCTAGAAAAAAATCAGATAACACGGTAGAGGGAAGCTTCTGGATCATCCAAAGGCTTCTCCTGTCCTCCTTCACCAGGCCGTTCCAGCTTTGGGACCCCCAGAGCTCGCGCCTGCACTCCCGTAGAAGAGCAAGCATGGCTGTATTGTGCATGCGCAGGATGGTTTGTGCCTGTGCCGTAGCATGGAGCCGCTGCTCTGACTCAGTGGAAAAAGCTGAGCCCATTCAGCTCTGTGCTAGTGCTCAGGAGCAAGCCATCTGCCAAGCGCAGCCAAGCTCCGTCAACAAGCAGTGGTCAACAGACTTAAAGTGTACCAGAGATCTGCTAAACTAAAGATTTGATACCCTGGTCTTCCTACCGCCCCATACACACGTGTAAGTCCCACACCGTCCTCCTGCGGTCTGAATGTGACTGAGCCAGTTACCGAGGCTGATCGCAGCGGAACGGCAGACCACGGGAGGACGGTGAGGGACTCGCACGTGCTTATGGGGTGGGAGGAATCCCTGGGTAAGTATCGATTCTTTAGTTTAGCTGATCTCTGGTTTTCTTGAAGGAAATCCCATCGCTGGAATGGCAGGGGGACAGGGGATTATCCAGTGGTTCCCATCTACTTTGGTCAATACCCATTTGGTGGACTTTATTTCACTGCAGGTACACTTTTAAAACAGCAGTGTCAAACTCAATCATGTAAAGGGCCAAAATCGAAAGCATAGTCTAAGTGGTGGGCCAAATTGTTTGTTAAAGAGACTCTGTAACATCAAAAAGATCCCCTGGTGGGTACTCACCTCGGGTGGGGGAAGCCTCGGGATCCTAATGAGGCTTCCCACGCCGTCCTCTGTCCCATGGGGGTCTCGCTGCAGCCCTCCGAACAGCCAGCGACAGACCCGACTGTCAGTTCAATATTTACCTTTGCAGACTCCAGCGGGGGCGCTGTGGCTGCTCTCGGCTCCGAACTACACGGAAATACCCGATCTCAGTCGGGTCCGCTCTACTACTAGTAGAGCAGACCTGACGGCGATCGGGTATTTCCGCCTACTTCGGAGCCGACAGCCGTCAGAGCGCCTGCGCAGGAGCCAGGAAGGTAAATATTGACGTCATCTTTCTCGGAGGGCTGCAGTGAGACCCCTGAGGGGCGGAGGACGGCGTGGGAAGCCTCATTAGAATCCGGAGGCTTCCCCCACCCGAGGTGAGTACCCCCCAGGGGATATTTTGACGTTACAGATCCTCTTTAAGATTTAATTGAACAGCCTCAAATTAAGTGGTGTAACTATAGCAAAAATGGGGTGTCAGCTTCTCACCTTTCTGCAGAGTATCGCCGTGGAGCAGTTTAATATTTACCTACTCCAGCGCTGCTTTGGCAGAAAGGGATTATGGGGTGTTCAACTAACCACATGAAGCGGTTTGGATCCCAAGAGAGGGTCCGGTGGGTAGTTGCTTCACCCCTTCTCAAACTGACAATATTTCAACCAATAACACTATCATCGGTGTGCTCCTCTGGATGGGAAAGCAGTGTGCTGTGGTTCTTTTACTGCTTTCAATGATGCACATTTGAAGCTGGGGAGGGCCACATAAAATGGCAAGAAGGGCCACATTTGGCACGCGGGCCTTGTGTTTGATACCTGTGCTTTAAAACAGCACAAGTGTCATGCAGGGGTGCAAAGCATTCTACGCAACTGCAGCTGCAAGGTAATAATGCACCTATTGAGCATTACTCTTTTTAGTAAGATTCAAGGACCACTATAGCTTAAAACTGTAACATTTAACCATTTCAGCCCACGGGTATTTTTCACCTTATGGATGAAAGGAATTTTCACATTTCAGCGCTCCTCCCTTTCATTCCCCAATAACTTTATCAATACTTATCACAAAGAAATGATCTACACCTTATTTTGCCACCAATTAGGCTTTCTTTGGGTGGTACGTTATGTTACTAATTTTATTCTAAATGTATTTTAACGGGAATAATAAGAAAAAAATGAAAAAAAAATCATTATTTCTCAGTTTTAGGCCATTATAGTTTTAAAATAATACATGCTACCGTAATTAAAATCCACACATTTTATTTGCCCATTTGTTCCGGTTATTACAACGTTAAAATTATATCCCTAGTATAATGTATGGTGACAATATTTTATTTGGAAATAAAGGTGCATTTTTTCAGTTTTACATCCATCACTAATTTTAGCCCATAATTTAATAATAATATGCCCTCTTGACATACATATTAAACATTTTTATTCCCTAAACACAGTAGGTGTAATTTTATTATTTGGCCACAAGATGTCCCCATTGAGCACTTCCTATTTGTGTACAATATGTACGCTTTAGGAAGTTGCCACATTGTTCCTAGGGAAGTGACACAGGCATCAATGGATGCCTGCGATCGCGGTGGCCTGCAGGAAGATGAATGAATGGGGACTTTGTTCCCATTCATAAATCTAACGATCGGCAGTGGTAAGCGGCAGAAATCATGGGCGGGAGTAAGCGCGGCGGCTCTGTTTAAAAATAAACACTAGTTTATTCGAACATTTATTCTCGGTGGATGAGAATGGATTGGCTCAGGGGACTTTTGTCCCCTGCAGCCAATCCTCCCTGTAGTCAGCAACATTGGGATCGCGGGCATCTGCCTGCACGATCGCTGCAAAGCCCCCCAAACTGCAGGGATGTGGCTAGCGCATCCCTGCAGCTGTAGCAGCTGCCGCTGCGGACGTGAGGCTCACGTCCCAGCGTCAGAAATGGTTAATATACATGTTTAAATATACATGTACGAAGTACTTTTTTCCAGAGTAAAAAGCACTACAGTATTAATTACTTTTCTTCTATGTTGCTGTCACATAAAGTAGGCAGTAAAATGTGAGATTTTTAGATTTAGAGTAGTCCATGTCCTCATGAGGTATTCTCATAATTTCCTTTATGGACTAGTCCAAAATTTTTCAGATCTATCAGACTTTCACAACTTATTGTAAGTGACTGCAATGTAGGAAAAAAATAAATGTATAGTGCATATTACTCTGGAGTGAATACATTTTATATATACTCATACATATAGATTTCACAATTTTTCAAGGCCGAGGTCCTTTCGCTGAGATTTAGGGCCCGTTCAGACTGCACGCGTTTCCAGCCGCGTTTTGGAAACGCGTGCAGGAGGCCGACACGCACAACATCAGACAGTGCATAGAGTGCACTATCTGATGTTCACACTGCATGCGTTCCGGACCTGTGCAGACCGGGAACCCATGCTGCACGCAAATTTTGTCAAAACGCGCGACTGTCCCATTCACTTTTCAGTGATGGGATCAGCCACACGTACGTGTTGCGGTCCGCACGCATGGCCATCTGCATTTGTGATCTGAACGGGCCCTTAGAGTTTTGGAGAGATTAACTGGAATTCTCCATTTGTACAGAGCTTCAGGCTGTATTGGAGCAATCTAAAAAAATGCATTGAGAGCTGAAATCTACACAGCTTTACAGGATTTGGTATTCTATGGAGATTCCATGAAATTTGGTCTCCAACAAAGATGTTTTTCTGTAGTTTGGACATGTAGTAGTAGTTAGTGCTGGCAGCATATTACAGGACTTCTCAATATAATCTGATTGGCAGTCTGACCGGTGTTTGCAAGCACAGTTAAAGCAGTATAAGCACAGACAGATTTTCACTCAAATGAGAATTATGAAAGGTTGTTTTGGACTGTAAAAATCTAGTGTGTATGCAGCTTAGGGAGGGTCACAATTATATACCATAGGTTTAACATAATTACAGCAGTTTGCATGGTAGTTAGTGGGAAATTATTGTTTTAAGTAAACCTTTGTAGTCTTTGAGGTCTCTCTGGGTTCCCTCTGTTGTTCTTGTGGTCACCCCAATTATAGTCTGCAACCCGGCTGAGTCGCACACTTTGGCACATGTGCTGTCCCAGCCACGCACCTCCTCAGTCATGCTTCTGTTCCCGGACGTGTTCTGTGCATGGGCAGTTACAAGTCGTTATAAACTTTATGCGCAGAACACTTCTGGCTATGGGAAAGCAATCAAGGAGATCCACGGCAGGGAGAGCACATGCGCTATATTGCATGATCCAGTCGGGTCACAGACTTTAATTGGGGTGACAGCGGAACAACCTCAAAGCAAAGCTGGTGTACTTTAAAGTCATTGGAAGTCGTGCTGAAAAAAAAAGCCAGAAACTTGCCTAAGGAGAGGGAAGGCAGTGGGTCTTATAGAGCCTTCCCGCTCTGCTCCCCTGTTTGAATCCCCTGCCACGGGGGACTTTGGAAGCCAAGTCCTCTCAAAGACAGGCGGCTCCATACTGTGCACCGCGAGTGCTCGAGAGAAGGCGCTCACGCGTGCGCAGTATGGAACGGAGCACTCGGGCTCCCGAAGACTTCCTTCAGTGGCGAAGACAATAATTTACACTTTTCTTTTTCAGATTGAAAAAGTTGCCTTGGATCCTAGCTACAGCCCTGACATTCATTAATGAAGTCTGGTGTGGCTCTTAAGACACCTCTTAGGCCATATGCAACTCACTTTTTCTCCTGAGTTTTCTCCTTGGTAAATTTTCATCTTCAGTTTTAAATATTTTTTTTACCACTTTGCGATTGAAAAAGTACCAAAAAGTAGGTGAAACGATACTGTAAAAATTATTTTGAGCATGCTTGCTGGCAGATTAAAAGACATTTTATTTACAAATTGTGAAAATATCGCCTAGGAGAAAACTCAGGTGAAAAAGGGAATTGCATATGGGCCCTTGTCAGTTCAGAAAAATGTACTGCCGTAATGTAAAACCTACACAACCTAGTAGTGCATGAGCTGCTGCTCCTAATATGGCGACCTCTAGACACCACGCATTTATTACTAATTTACAACTTCTTTTCGCCCTTTAAGTGGCTTCCTATTTTTTATAAAGTATTGATCAATAGAAAATGGACTTCACTGTTTTGAAGCAGCTGTCATAAACTTGTTTTTGCTGCTGCTGGGGCAGTACTAGGCAGAGGGCCATTTCACACTTCCATTGCCTGTCAACTGGTCCCATGTAGTGGCTGGGCACTCAGCACAGGCAGTGGGGAGGCACCTCCCTCCATGGAGTTACATGTGAGGTTGGAAACATGAGGCAGTTTTTACTGCCAGGTAACAGCAGCGTGTGTGCGGGGTTATGCTGCCATTCGGTGGCCAGCAGGTGGGAGGCTGAACTGCCTGAAAGGAGTGTAGTTAAAGAAAACCTTTAACTAAAAAAAGTTCCCCTGGGGGGTACTCACCTCGGGTGGGGGAAGCCTCCGGATCCTATTGAGGCTTCCCCAGGCCTCCTGTGTCCCATGGCGGTTTCGCTGTGCCCATCCGAACAGCGGGGATGTAAATATTTACCTTCCCGGCTCCAGCACAGGCGCAGTATCGGCTCTCCACTCGAAGATAGGCGGAAATAGCCGATCGCTATCGGTCCGCTGTACTGCGCAGGTGCAAGTCTCCTGCGCCTGCATAGTAGAGCGGATCCGACAGAGATCGGCTATTTCTGCTTATCTCCATGCTGAGAGCCGCAACAGCTCCCCCGCTGGAGCCAGGGAAGGTAAATATATCAAGCCTTGTCAGGCTTGTCGAGCCAGGATTGCGGGACACTTCGGGGGAGTCAGCACTGGATTTCCTGCAGCTAGAGGGGAGGGGGAAGCCTCATTAGGACCCTGAGGCTTCCCCCTCCCGAAGTAAGTACCCCCAGGGGACTTTTTTTTTTTTTAGTACATAGTCTCTTTATGGGCCTGTTTCCACTACACGCAGATTGTATGCAGAATGGCTGCAGAAAAACTGACTCCAATGAATGCCTACGGGCCTGTTTCCACTTAACGCGATTTTTCTGATGCAGATTTTCCCATAGGCATACTTTGGAGTCAGTTTTTCTGCATCAATTCTGCATCCAATTTCCGTGTAGTGGAAACAGGCCCTGTGTGAAAAGGGCCTTAAAGGAACACTATCAATCAAAGCGACTTTTTTTTAATACTCTATATTAGGGCCTGTTTCCACTACATGCAGATTGGATGCAGAATGGATGCAAAAAAACTGACTCCAGTGAATGCCTATGGGCCTGTTTCCACTAAGCGTGATTTTTCTGATGCAGATTTCCCCATAGGCATTCATTGGAGTCAGTTTTTCTGCATCAATTCTGCATCCAATTTCCGTGTAGTGGAAACAGGCCCTTTAGGGTATTAACTAGTGCTAGGGGCACTTTATTTATTCACCCATTTCTCTCTCCCTGCTTATAAATCATCCTTCATTCCTCACACAGCTCACAAATATACTTCACTGTGTCACAGCATGTAGGAGACATGAGGAGGAGGCTGATCTGAGGAGGTAACATGTAGCTAGATGAGCTGTAATATTGCTTTAATATAACTAGCAGGGAGATGTGTATACTCTTTTCCTTGCTGACTGACTGACTTGCTTGGGATGTTAATTTCCAGGCTGCATCTACTTCACAGACTGCTATGAGAGGGAGAGACACTGTTTACAAAGGCATTATCAGGATCTTTATCAGTCAGAGAACAGAAGACAAGGAACACACATTGCTGGAATATTTAACCCCTTACCACCATCTGAATAAGATTATTTCAGCAAGGTGACTATTAAACTATACACTGAGGAGTTGATAGCAACCCCCCTCTGCAGAGACATGGTCTAGCCCTTTAAGAGCCCGACACTTTTGTATCTAAAACTGACAGAGGATTTTACAACAGAGGGGCAGAGCTGTATAAGGAAGGAAATTGCTCCTAGTGCTTGTGGTAATGTGTGCCGTAAGATACAGCATTTAAAAAAAAAATGTTTGATCGATAATATTCCTGTAAAGCAGCAGGGGCAGCCACACTATACCAGGAAAAAAATAATTTACTGTATATTCTGGCGTATAAGACTACTTTTTAACCCTTGAAAATCTTCGGAAAAGTCAGGGGTTGTCTTATACGCCGGGTGCCCTATCCTGTTACTGCCTGTCAGATCTCGCCGCTGAGGACTGTAGTGAAGCGGCACAGGCGCACATGTGCGAGATCTTAGAGGCAGAGAATGAAGTAAATAGGGTGAGAATGAGGTAATAACAGGATACACGGGTGGGTCAGAAGGGTGAAAGAGGCGTGTTTTATGGGCACAGCGGGATCTATTCTTCCATACCGCTCTGATAAACAGGTAGACAAGGAGAGCTGACCAATCCACTTATGCCGGGCATATATACGGCTCGTTTTTTGTTTTTTTTTGTAACACTATTTTTATTTTGATTATGGAAGAAAAAGTTTACAGGTACAGGTACATAGGCAATTATCAGATCTTAAGGCAAAGTAGTACCTCATAGGTAAGGTCAACAAATGAGAATACATTGAACGTAGAAAATTACAGCCTGGTCCTGGAAAGGAATACAAATGATGGATTAGTGTCCAGGTCCATATCATTGATCAAATACGGCATAGGTGGTGTAAATTGAGCCTACTGATGGAAGGAAAGAAAAGTCATAGTAGAAAATTTCTCCGAATCTAAGTACCTGTGGGTTTAAGGGTAAATTTTGTACAAAAGTCTGCTTATATTTAGAGTCAAATCACAACATAAAAGGAAAAGAAAATAAATCACTAGCCCCTATATTTGGTCAAGAGGACTGAAAGAAATAAGGAGGTCAGATTGGCTTAGGAATCTATTTTTTATGTATCCACTCTGTTGTGGGTAGCCAAAGTAATGGGCTAAGGAAGATTTAAGGTTGACCCTGGTGTAAAGGGGTGTCTAATAATATCTAGCCATTAGGGAAATGGTTCTCCCATGGGCCCCAAATTTTGTCAAAACGTTGTTCAGTGTCCCTAAGGGTAGCAGTTAGCTTTTCCATACGTTTGATCCATTTAATTTTTGCTAGGACTTCTGAGAGATCTGGGGGGGCAATTTTTTTCCAATTGGAGGAAATGGATAGCCTAGCGGCGGTGAGGATACGGATGATTAAAATTCTTTCGAATTTATGGGTCTGGGGGAGGGACTTGCCTAGGAGCATGTAAGTGGGGTCTAGAGGAATGGAGACTTCTAGGACTTGTTGTATTAAATCTTGAATCTCTGTCCAGAAAGAGGATAAGGCTGGACAAGACCAGAATATATGGTCTAATGTTCCTTTAAGGCCACATCCCCGCCAACAGAGGTCGGAAGATCCAGGGTAGATTCGAGCTAGCAGGGCTGGCGTCAGGTACCATCTAAATAGTATTTTGTATATATTCTCTTTAATTTGAACACACATGGAAGAGTCTTTAGCATTTTGCCAGATGGAGTCCCAATCAGAAATGGATAGGGGCTGGGGTAGGACTGATTCCCATTTAGCCATGTAGGGGTGGTTAGGGGTAGCAGTGAACGATTTTGTGCATAGGAGTGCATATATCTGTGTTATCAAACCCTTTTGATGGCCTCTTTGGATACAAAGGTCCTCAAAAGTCGTCTGGCGACCCAGATTAGAGGGGTTTGGTAGTAGGGTTTTTAAGAAATGGGAGATTTGACTGTATTCCAGGAAGAGTTTAGAGGAGCTGGGGAAGTGTTTGCAGACGTGATTATAGGTTATGAATGATGTAGAGGAGGGTTGTAGCCAATCTTGTAATCGAAAGAATCCCTTGGAGTACCACCGTTTCATAAAATCTCTATTTAAACCAGGTTTAAAATTGGGGTTACCCAGAAATGGTTGCAGTCTAAGAGGGGATCGGAGACCTGCATCCACCGCTGTGTTAGCCCAAAGACGTATCATGAACCTAGTGGTAGGGAGACCCAGGGATGTTGGGGGAAGATGAGGAGAGTTTGGCCAAATGAGTGAAGCTAAAGAAATTGGAAGTATATGCGTTGCTTCAATTAAGGCCCATTTGGTTCTGGATAGAAAATCGGAACATTCAGTTATCTGGCGAAGGTGGGTAGCTTTGTAATACAAGGCGATGTTCGGTAGACCTAGGCCCCCCTGATCCCGCAGAGCCATCATAACTGTTTATACGGCTCGTTTTTTTATTATCAATCGAGCCGCTGATGGCTTGATTGATAATATCCGACAGGTCCGATTGCCCGCCGGATCGATTCCCTGCTCGATACCCGTGGGCGGACAATAGCGGGGAATCGAGCGGAAGATAAGGAAGCGCCCGCGAGGACGAGCGGGAATTGATCCGGACGGCCGTGGGGACGCGGCGGGAGTCGATCCAGCGGCTAATCGAGCCGCCGGATCGCATCGTGTATTCCCAGCATTAGGGAGAGTTGACCAATCCAACCAGTCAATCGCATATATACTGTTATATACTGTGTTCCACATAGAGTACAGCACCAGTATCTGTTCACACATAGCACCTGTATATGTTTTTTAAATTTGTATTTGGTGTGCTGTGTAAGAGGGGTAGTCTTATATGGCAAGTATATTCCAAACTCTATATTTTAACTGGAAACGTTGGGGGTCGTCTTATACGCCAGAATATACGGTACATAAATAACTACTTGTTCTACTTACATTGTTATGTAAATAGAACAAGTAGTTATCTACTCTTATGATTTTTTTCAGATGTATTATACTGTCCATGTTTTGATTTTAGTGAATTTTATATAGCAAATGTAAGAAACTAGGCGCTAGTCTACTTTAGGGGACCCAGCGCAAATCCCCATAGACACTTTCAGCTGTACTGAAAATGGAACGAATTTCTGCTTTCAGCTTGTTTAAACGCCCACAAGTCATATATGTATGGATAGCTGAGAATCTGCTCTAATGAATTATGCCACTTTCGGTGAGAAAAAGCTAAAACTCACCTTGTAGGAAGCGTTGAAATTCCGCAATCGCGGCTCCGTCGGCCATCTTAGCTCTGTGCTGCTCATATTTTTCTCCCTCCTCATTGGAGGGATTGTTAGCTGGGGGCGTGCCAGGAAGAAAAAGTGTACTCCACACGCCACCTAGTGGCTGTGGAATAAAAGTAATTACCACCAAACTATTGAACAGTAACAGGAAATAATATGTGAAAAAATACAAGTAATGGATTCAGGGCTCATTTCCACTATAGCGAATCCGCATGCGGGCACCGCATGCGGATTCGCATAGGCAATACAAGTGGATGGGATTGTTTCCACTTGTGCGTCGTGCGGGTGCGTTTTGGTGTGCGGGGAAAATCTGCACGGCGGAGTCGTCAGATCTCGCGTGCGGCTGGAATGCGGGCGAAGCGCCCGCAATGCTTTTAATAGGGAAATCGCATGCGGCTTTGTCATGCGGTTTTCCTGTCGATTTCACGTGCAATTTCGCATGTAATGGTATAGAAATTTACACAGGCAGTGACATGGTTAAATTCGCCTGCTTCTTAGCCATGCGGGAAAACCGCATGCAGAAACGCATCCGCATGCGATTTCGTCCGCGGTGGAATCCAGGCGATTCCGCACAGCAACAGTGGAAACGAGCCCTTAATGAATTAATAAAAATGTATAAAAATAATTAATTGATAAATGTAATATTGCTGAGTAAAAAAAACAAAAACACTGCTTTACTGGAGTCAGTGTCCCCTTGCTTGCGGAGTTTGCACACAAATGATAAAAACAGAAAAAATTAAATTAATACATTAATATACATACATACACACACCTGCTTTAGTGGAGTCATTGTCCCCTTGCCCGCTCGCTGGGCTGCGTGCTCGGTCCTTGCTTCGCTCGGACAACTTTTTATTCTAACTCTATGTCCACATGGATAGTGGAGATTGCACGCCGCCACTAATCTGGCAAGCCAAAATTTCAGCACAAAGGCCTGTGATGAAGCGAGGGTCCTGGCGTGCAATCTCCACTATCCATGTGGACATAGAGTTAGAATAAAAAGTTGTCCGAGCGAAGCGAGGACCAAGCCCGCAGCCCAGCAAGCGAAGCGAGCGGGCAAGGGGACAGTGACTCCACTAAAGCAGGTTTATGTATGTATGTATGTATATTAATGTATTAATTTAATTTTTTCTGTTTTTTTTTTCATTTGTGTGCATTTTAATAATAATATTATTTTAATAATAATGTATTATTAATGTATTATTATACATTATTATTATTCCCTTGCCCAAGTTCAGAGGAAGTTATATTTTATTCCACAGCCACTAGGTGGCGTGTGGAGTACAGTTTTTCTTCCTGGCACGCCCCCAGCTAACAATCCCTCCAATGAGGAGGGAGAAAAATATGAGCAGCACAAAACTAAGATAGCCGACGGAGACGCGATTGTGGACTTTCGGCGCTTCCTACACGGTGGGTTTCAGCTTTTTCTCACCGAATGTGGCATAATTTGTTAGAGCAGATTCTCAGCTATCCATAGATAAATGACTTGTGGGGGTTTAAACAAGCTGAAAGCGGAAATTCATTCCGTTTTCAGCACAGCTCAAATTGTCTATGGGGATTTGCGGTGGGTCCCCTAAAGTAGACTAGCGCCAGAAACTATATGTTGGTTGCTATTGGCAACAACACCTCATTAGAGCTGCAACTCACAGGAAGTGAGATAACTTGACTCTCATCACAGCAACAGCATAGGAGATAGAACTTCTTAGGCGTCCTCAAAGTTTCAGGAGTTTAAAGCAGATTGTTCTGTACTAAGTCCGTTGCGTTAAAGTGAACCTAAAGTGAACAAAAAAAATGAGATTAACTCTCCTGGGGCTTCCCTCAGCCCCCTGCAGACGATCGGTGCCCTCGCAGCCCCGCTCAGATGCTTCTGCACCCGCCGGCGAACACTTCCGGTTTGGCCGTCACCGGTCGACAGGCATGGGAACGCGAGTGATTCTTCGCGTTCCCAGCCTGTATATTGCCCCTTATGCTGCTATTGCGGCCAGGAGGACGCAATAGCAGCATAGGGGGCGATATACAGGCTGGGGACGCGAAGAATCACTCGCGTTCCCATGCCTGTCGGCCGGTGACGGCCAAACCGGAAGTGTTCGCCGGCGGGTGCAGAAGCATCTGAGCGGGGCTGCGAGGGCACCGATTGTCTGCAGGGGGCTGAGGGAAGCCCCAGGTGAGTTAATCTCATTTTTTTTGTTCACTTTAGGTTCACTTTAAAGCTTCTTGATTCCATTCCTGGTGAATGGTAATCAATCTTTATCTTCAGTCTATACTACGTTACATCTAGGCTACGTGATATCTAGACTACGTTGCTCTTCCTATATACAGGATCTTCTCAAAAAATTAGCATATTGTGATAAAGTTTATTATTTTCTGTAATGTACTGATAAACATTTGACTTTCATATATTTTAGATTCAAATACACACAACTGAAGTAGTTCAAGCCTTTTATTGTTTTAATATTGATGATTTTGGCATACAGCTCATGAAAACCCAAATTTCCTATTTCAAAAAATTAGCATATTTAATCCGACCAATAAAAGAAAAGTGTTTTTAAAACAAAAACAGTCAACCTTCAAATAATTATGTTCAGCTATGCACTCAATACTTGGTTGGGAATCCTTTTGCAGAAATGACTGCTTCAATGCGGCGTGGCATGGAGGCAATCAGCCTGTGGCACTGCTCAGGTGTTATGGAGGCCCAGGATGCTTCGATAGCGGCCTTAAGCTCATCCAGAGTGTTGGGTCTTGCGTCTCTCAACTTTCTCTTCACAATATCCCACAGATTCTCTATGGGGTTCAGGTCAAGAGAGTTGGCAGGCCAATTGAGCACAGTAATACCATGGTCAGTAAACCATTTACTAGTGATTTTGGCACTGTGAGCAGCTGCCAGGTCATGCTGAAAAATGAAATCTTCATCTCCATAAAGCTTTTCAGCAGATGGAAGCATGAACCCAACTTTTGAACCAGAAACAGGGGCAGAAGCGCCTGACCTGGGCTACAAAAAAGCAGCACTGGACTGTTGCTCAGTGGTCCAAAGCACTTTTTTCGGATGAAAGCAACTTTTACATGTCATTCGGAAATCAAGGTGCCAGAGTCTGGAGGAAGACTGGGGAGAGGGAAATGCCAAAATGCCTGAAGTCCAGTGTCAAGTACCCACAGTCAGTGATGGTCTGGGGTGCCATGTCAGCTGCTGGTGTTGGTCCACTGTGTTTTATCAAGGGCAGGGTCAATGCAGCTAGCTATCAGGAGATTTTGGAGCACTTCATGCTTCCATCTGCTGATAAGCTTTATGGAGATGATTTCATTTTTCAGCACGACCTGGCACCTGCTCACAGTGCCAAAACCACTGGTAAATGGATTACTGACCATGGTATTACTGTGCTCAGTTGGCCTGCCAACTCTCCTGACCTGAACCCCATAGAGAATCTGTGGGATATTGTGAAGAGAAAGTTGAGAGATGCAAGACCCAACACTCTGGATGAGCTTAAAGAGACTCCGTAACAAAAATTGCATCCTATTTTTTATCATCCTACAAGTTCCAAAAGCTATTCTAATGTGTTCTAGCTTACTGCAGCACTTTCTGCTATCACAGTCTCTGTAATAAATCAATGTATCTTTCCCTTGTCAGACTTGTCAGCCTGTGTCTGGAAGGCTGCCAAGTTCTTCAGTGTTGTGGTTCTGCTATGAATTCCACCTTCCAGGCCCCTCTATGCACACTGCCTGTGTATTATTTAGATTAGAGCAGCTTCTCTCTTCTCTCTTATCTTTTACAAGCTGGATAAATCGTCCTCTGAGCTGGCTGGGCTTTCACATACTGAAGAATTACAGACAAGGGCAAAGCTGTTTGCAGGAGAAAAAAGAGCAGCCTGAAACTTCAGTGCATGAGAACTGCAGGGAGAAAGAAACACACAAATGATCTCTTGAGATTCAAAAGGAAGGCTGTATACAGCCTGCTTGTGTATGGTTGTATTTTCTATGTGTGGACATACAGTACATCAACCTACTTCCTGTTTTGGTGGCCATTTTGTTTGTTTATAAACAAACTTTTTAAAACTGTTTTTAACCACTTTTAATGCGGCGGGGAGCGGCGAAATTGTGACAGAGGGTAATAGGAGATGTCCCCTAACGCACTGGTATGTTTACTTTTGTGCGATTTTAACAATACAGATTCTCTTTAAGGCCGCTATCGAAGCATCCTGGGCCTCCATAACACCTGAGCAGTGCCACAGGCTGATTGCCTCCATGCCACGCCGCATTGAAGCAGTCATTTCTGCAAAAGGATTCCCGACCAAGTATTGAGTGCATAACTGAACATAATTATTTGAAGGCTGACTTTTTTTGTTTTAAAAACACTTTTCTTTTATTGGTCAGATGAAATATGTTAATTTTTTGAGATAGGAAATTTGGGTTTTCATGAGCTGTATGCCAAAATCATCAATATTAAAACAATAAAAGGCTTGAACTACTTCAGTTGTGTGTATTTGAATCTAAAATATATGAAAGTCTAATGTTTATCAGTACATTACAGAAAATAATGAACTTTATCACAATATGTTAATTTTTTGAGAAGATCCTGTACAACATACAGTTAGATAAGATGACAAGACATATTATAAATAAAAGTAAAGGGTTGACACCAACAGTTACAGGAAGCTGAAAGAGTGACTCTCTGCAGCCTGTCACGTGCTTTAAAGGAGTCATCAGGGGAAATATGCTTACCGGGGGCTTCCTCCTGCTCCAAGCTCCCAGGACGTCCCTCGCCGCAGCTCTGCCCGCAGCCGTTCGCCGCAGGTCCGTTCTGGTCCCCGGCGATGACGTCAGAGCGACCTCCAGGTCGCTCTGTACTGCACTGCGCGAGCGGCGCTGTCAATCACCGCCACGTGGGTCGGAGCGGACTGCGCAGGAGCTGGAGGAAGCCCCCGGTAAGTACCACTTCTTTTAGCATATTTCCCCTGATGATTCCTTTAATACTGGTCACTAAAGAGTTAAATGTGACATAATCTGAGCCATACCCCCAAGCCTACAATTGGCGGGCATGGGCATGCGACCCCTCGTGGTATCATGTCAAACCACGTCTTTACTGCGCATGCACGAACTGTGCCCCTAATTCCAAGAAGCACATTGTTTAATATTCAAATGAAAATGTTTTCATAACAATGGCTCATGTTTATGTTGGTTGTCTCCAGCTAGTCTGGCCTCCGTATTAGATATCTCTAATACATTCTTGGGAGTGTTCAGTACAATGTTCTTCTGAAAATCAGAACTGTCTTTATTTATCTCTAAGAGAAAGTCTCCTTAAAGGGCAATTCTGAACATCAAGTCTTTTAACTAACTCAGTTAAAATAACTGAGGCCTACGAATTCAAGCATATAATATTTAACTTCTAACAGCAAATAAAGAGAATTCTCTTCCTGGCATTTGCCATCTTCATTCCCTCTGAGGGCTCGTTTCCACTGTTGCGGTGCGGAATCGCCTGCATTCCACCGCGGACAAAATCACATGCGGGTGCGATTCCGCATGCGGTTTTTGCCGCGATTTTGCATGCGATTCCGCATAGGTAAGGGTATGTGCGAATTTAACCATGTCACTGCCTGTGTAAATGAACATTATACCTATGCGAAATCGCATGCAAATTCGCGGCAAAAACCGCATGCTCAACCCGCATGCGGTTTCCCTATTTAAAAGCATTAGCGGCGATTCGCGTGCATTCCTCTCGCACGCGAAATCTGACGGCTCTGCCGTGCAGATTTCTGCCGCACAAAAAAACGCTCCCGCAGCCGCACAAGTGGAAACAGCCCCATCCACTTGCATTGCCTATGCGAATCCGCATGCGGACACCACGTGCAGATTCGCTATAGTGGAAACGAGCCCTTACTGAAGCCAATCCTGATGTTATTTCCTGCAATGCTTTTTTTTTTCTCCTAGAAACTGCCATATCAGATCAGATTTCTGCAGCTCACTGAACTGCTCTCAGCCAATCAGTGAGGAGCAGGAATGTGGGAGGGGTGATGAAAAGCTTCCTTCTCATTGGCAATGGCAAGAATAGATCCAGGCTAACTGAGATAAGATTTATTACAGCAGAAGCAGAAACATTTCTGAATAGATTTGAGTGATTGCAATGCAGGGTAAGGTTGCAGGCTGCATATTAAACATAGAACAGTGGGTACATGAAATTTGATTTTGTGGCTGACAATCCCTCTTCAAAAAGCAAGAGGTGAACCAGTCAAACAGTCAAATTTAGCCTGATATGCTGAAAAGTAAATAGAAAGCAAACACTTTTATCTGACAGAGGAAACAAGGCTGATAAGGTTTAAGTGCTAAAAAGTTCTAAGGATCGTTATTTCTGTTTGTTTTGCAGTGGAATAAAGCAGATAGATTTTTTTTCATCACACTGTCATGTCTGCTGTATAGAATGAAGTATTTCGCATTCACTTTTCACAGCCCAGTCTTCCTGTCCCAACGGCTGTCCGTGCTGTGCACATGCGCAGTAGCAGGACCCAAGGGCAGGAGTACGCAGGGACAGTTAGGTTTTATTAGGTAAGATAAAGAAACTCCCTGAAAGGGATATTTATACAAAGATGTTGGCCAGCCTCCCTGCATGCTGTACACTCCATTGGCATTTGAAGGAAGCAACTGCCATTCACTAAGTTCTTCTGAAAATAAAAAAAAAAAACCTGAGAATCTCCATGAGGAGATGGGCTAGTCCAAACCCTGTTGGTTCTGTGAGATTTCTACTACTTGCTGTAAGTGACAGCAACAAAGCAGAAAAGTAATTTATGGCTCATTTTCCTCTATAAGAAACATACTTATTGGTATGTTTATATGTATTTTACTTTTTACAATTTACATGATAGTTGTCCTACTATCAAAATGGCAACAGTTATACACTGGATGCTGCTATAGCCTCAATTAATATTGGGCTCTATATGGCGGCCAAATTAGCAGGCACTTGAAAGGCGCCCAATCAGCTGATACGCCTGGCACCCCTATTCCTACACCACACTGTGTGTGAATTATTAATTTAATATTTTATTATATAACACAGTTCCGTCCTACACAAAAAATGCATTCTACACAACTTATTGGACTGCATCACGTTTAGTGTAGTAGTGTATCTGTGTTGCACTGTGTGCAGAGGAGAGTTGGCTACTGCACAGCAGCAGCATCCACAGCGCTCTCCCACCTGCCTCCCCCTCTCTTCCCGCCTCATCAGCTGCTCAAAGGGCAGCCAGGCTGAGGCGCGCGTGGCTAGCTGGCCCCCCGTCCCGGCATCCGCGCCCTGCCATTGGCTGGCACATACACCTCTATTGATTAATAAAATTAGCGGCACGCTTCAGCTGAGCGGCAGCGACCAATCAGCGCGCAGGAAGTCGGGGTACCAGAGTAGATGGCAAAACAAGAAGGGGGAGGAGGAGCAGCAGGAACAACGGCGATCTTCACACGGGGAGAAGTGAAGGAAAATGATAATAATGAGAAGAATAAGCCGGGGAGGGGTTGCGCTGCCCCAGGGTAGCTTTGATTGTTTTGCAGGGGGTATATAAGCGATGTCGTGTGCCAGACACACAGCCACTGAACCACAGGCAGCAGCTTCTCTCGGAGCTTAGTGTGCAGGACGCGTGCCGGAGGCGCAGCCACCTCTGCCAGCTACCTGCAGCTTCCACTAGCCTAGCTCTCCTCCCCGTCTGCCTGCCAGAGACGCCAAGCACAGCAAGTAAGTGACATGTCCAGCCTGCAGTGTACTGCCATGTGTATGCTGACATGCCCCAGTCTCCTGTGCCTGCTGTGTACTCACTGCCTGCTGTGTACTGACTGCCATGTGTGTACTGACATGCCCCAGTCTCCTGTGCCTGCTGTGTACTGACTGCCTGCAGTGTACTGCCCTGTGTGTACTGACATGCCCCAGCCACCTGTGTACTGACCTGCTGTATATACCTGTAACTACTGCTGACCTGTGTGTACTGATTGGTATATCTTCTTCTTCATCCTTCTTGCCTGCTGTCTTTGTGGAACTACTTCTGACCAGTATGTGCAGATCTAGTAGTCAAGGATCTTCCCCAACTTTCTGTGTAAATACTGTACTACTGTCCTGGGTGGCCTAGTGTAGTACAGTATAGTAAGTGATGTGTCCAGCTTTCATGCCTGCTGTATATATGTAGCTATTATTAACAGCTCTGTTTGGATGTGCTATATTAAGTGACATGCTCAGCCTTCTAAGCTTGTTGTGTATATGTAGCTATTACTGTACTGAGTCTACTGACCCATGTGTTTGGATGCGATATAGTAAGTAACATGCTCAGTCTTGTAGGCTTGTGTATATGTAGCTACTACTGTCTTACTCATGTGTTCAGATGTGATATAGTAAGTGCCATGCTTAGTCTTCTATTATTGAATATATGTAGCTACTGCTGTATATAATTGAGTATATGTAGCTACTACACACGGGTTTGGATGTGATATACATTAGTAAGTGATGTGTCCACCCATCTATACTTGTTGTGTACATGAAGCTACTACTGACCTATGTGTTTGGATGTGATATAGTAAGTGACATGCTCAGCCTTCTATAATTGTGTAAATGATGATACAGTACTACAGTACTGAGCCATGTGTTTGGATATGGTATAGTAAGCAGCAAGCTCAGTATTTTATTCCTCCTGTGTATATGTAGCTACTACTGACTTTTGTGTGCTGATGTAATATAGCGTACCTTGTCTGTTGTGTATATGTAACTGCTACTATCCTGTGTGTGCTGGATTGTAAGAGACCTGCTCCAGCCTCATTTGCCTACTTTGTATGTGTAACTGCTACTGCTGGCCTGTGTATGCTGATGTAGTATAGTGACAGTTCTGTCTGTTTCTCCTCACAGGATGGTGCTGGTGAAGTGTGAGTACAGAGAAGAGGAGGAGGAACTGCTTTCCTCTCCTTGCTCCACATCCTCCTCTCAGCTGTCTCTGCAGCCCTGCAGTTCTGATGACGATGAGCATCTTCTCACCCCACTGTCCTCCAAGCACCAGGAGGAGGCTGCTGAGTGCACCAAGAAGCTAAAGCGCCACCGAACCAGGACCAGTAATAAAACCGGGGAAGTGGTGCTGAAGGTAAAAAAAACTAGGCGGCTGAAAGCTAATAACCGGGAGAGGAACCGCATGCACCACCTGAACTCTGCCTTAGATGAACTCAGAGAAGTGCTGCCCACATTACCCGAGGACGCCAAGCTTACCAAGATAGAGACTCTGCGCTTTGCGCACAACTACATCTGGGCGCTGTCAGAGACTTTGCGTCTGGCTGATCAGCTGCATGGGTCTGCAGACTCTCCCATGCTGATCCAGGACTCCCCTCCATCCCCCAGTTCTTCTGCCTCCTCCTGGAGCTGCTCATCCTCTCCATCCTCCTCCTGTGACTCCCTGTCCCCATCTAGCCCTGCCACCTCTACCTCAGACATGCTAGATTACTGGCAGCCAGCTGAACATCGACTACATATAGCTCTGAGCCAGCAGCAGCTCTGTGCACCCTCCAACCTGACTTTTATCTGATGTAAGCCCTTCACTGCTGACATACACAATGCTCTGAACAGGAAAGTGGGAATGCTACCCACTAACAGACTGCAGAGACAACTTTACAAGGGTTCCTGAACATAAACATCATCAACCTACATATACAAGGGGCACTTAGTGAAAATGCAACATATATGGACTCTTGTTAATGGCATTGATGATCTGAATGGTGCTGGACATGTGTCAGTGTTTCCTAGTATCCTCAGGGTGCTCGATATGTATAGAGATAAAACATTTATGGGTTTAAATGAGATAGCCCAGAAGGACAGGATTAGTAATCAGTGATAGAAATCAGGGCTAGAGAATTTTGTCAGAGGGGAAGTACTATATATCAGGAAAAAAAAAACAATCTGTGGATTTCCGATGTATTGAGCCATTCAGTCCTAAGAATTACATGTGGAAATGTCAGTCATGTTAACAATCTGATCTTGCCCCACCACTGAGCACAGATAAGGGTGTAATCTGAAGCATCTGCTTTCCTTCCCACTGATGGTTGATTGGTGTGGGAATTTCACCTGTCAAGCCAAACTTTCCCTCTGACGTGCACTTCGTTCACTTTGCCAGATTTTGTCACAATACCTTTTGTTCGGCCAGTCTCTCTACCCCATTCCATCTGTCCCTTATGATTTATTTGAAAAATGCAAAAAAAAAAAAAAAAAAAGGTTGTTCGCCAGAGGGCCAGGTTAGAAGTCATTGTATAATTTGTAGGCTTTTGTGTTCGCTGAATGGAAGCGTGAAAATTTAGGCTGAACTCCCTATCAAAAGCAGAAATGTGGAGAAAAGGGGAAAAATGAAAAGGGAGGTTTCCTTCATACATTATTTATCTTAGCTTTCAGAGGATGAGAAGCCACCATTGATTCAGGAGATTAAAAAGAACCAACAGACCAGGAGGATCACTGTGATCAGATACATGTGTTCACTTTAATTTATTACAGATGATGATTTCACGGAGTATATGTAATTTTTTTTGTATATTGGAGAGAGTTTATTTTAGAATGTATTTACAGCAAGATATGGAATCTTGTGCTAATAATTATTGAATAAAATCTATAATTTTCTTAATACTTGTCTGTTTTCATTTTGTGATAAGTTCACATGATATAATGAGATGCAATCTAGCTGCAGGGCTTATGCTGATTCATAGCTGTGCTTTCATTTCTTACTATGCGGCAATCGCATGCAAGCATCACGCATCAAGTGTCATCTAAAAATGTAAACACAAAATATAGAGATCATTCAATTATATTTATTAAGAGTTTGTAACTTTTAAATAAAATGGCATCCACAATTAAGCAAGTTTCACTGACCATATTCGGTAGTTCTTAATTTACAAATGAAAGCTAATGTGCACACTGAACTAGTTTGAGAATAGTTAATAAAATAATATATGCATAATATATAAATTGTCCCGTTCCCAAAATAAACCACTCAATGTATTTGCATACCGAGCAACATGGTCATCATTATTCTGAACAAGCTATTAAAATAATACACTTTTAGCCATGATTCTTTTATTTTTGTGTTTAGGTCCTACTAAAAATAACTTTAAAATTTACATCTATCAAGTAAATATAAATAATATGTTTTACTGTATCTACCTTTTTTGGTATTTGACACTTGTCTAAAAGTTGTTTTCCACGGTCAGTTTAAAAGGACATGGTCTTAAGTGATGAAAAAAAATAATATTTTTTTCTGTACAATTGGCAAACTCTGCCGTATGTACTACATGATAATGAAAACGTATTTATCAAGTTGGGTGAAGAGAAAACAAGAAGTTGCTAAAGCTGGCCATACACTATTCAATTATCACTCGATTTTGTTTTTGATCGATATTACAAAGCTTGATCTGCAGTGCTGGCTTTTAGTCAGTCTTAAATAATTTATCATACTATATCGTAATATTAATATAAATTTACTATCGATCAACAACAAAAATCCATTACAATTTAATAGTGATTGGTCCCCAGCTTAAAGGGAACCTAAACTCAGGAGGATATGGATTTTTCCTTTTAAAACAATACCAGTTCCCTCACTCTCCTGCTGATCCTGTGCCTCTAACATTTTTAGCCACAGCCCCTGAAAAAGCATGCAGGTCAGGTGCTCTGACTGAAGTCAGACTGGATTAGCTGCATGCTTGTTTCAGGTGTGCGATTCAGCCATTACTACAGCAAAAGAGATCAGCAGGGCTGCCAGAAAACTGGTATTGTTTAAAAGGAAACATCTACGGTATATCTCTCTCAGTTTAGGTTCCCTTGAAGACAAACCTATCAGAAATGTTTAAATAGCTCTGATGTAATTGGCTTGCCTCACAACTACTCTACTTTTGCTGGGCTAGGGTTTTTATTCCACCTGACTTTATAAATCAGTGGATATCATTCTAAGAATACGTTTGTACTGATTTTTATTATTAATATATATGGTATCACACTATTCTCCAGTGCTTAAATCATCTGCTTGGTTCCCTGCCTCAGTAAGGTGAAAAGTAAGCAAGAAGTTTTGAATCAGGATGCTACCATTTATTGGCTAACTTCAAATAATAAGAGAAAGCATTCATAACTTCTTGCTTTTATTGATGGCTAACACGGTACAATACTCTACTGTGTACAATAAGGTGTCTCTACACTACTACATTGGCAAAAGATTATCTTGTTTGATGCTAATAGTAATGCTTGCATCTTTGATCCTGATCTTATTATTATAATAAGAGGTACAATGTATGAAAATAATAAAAAGAGTAATTAACTATAATAGTCAATTACTCTTTTTATTATTTTCATATATTGTACCTCTTATTTGAGTTAGTAATCACATATAACCCAGCTAGAGTGTATTTAAAACAGCATTGTACTGTGCAGTAGAAACTCCAGGGTGCTGATTTATTTAAGATAAAGATCTGGTCTGAATGTAATTGATCTAGAATTATTCCTGAGGTGTGATTGGGCATTTGTAATGGACACAAACTAACCTCTAAATTACTTCTTTGAAAAATCAGTGCAACTATTCCCAGGTCCAGAATATCTGCATATTTATGCAGTTTTCTATAGTTTTATTTTCTACTGAAGTATGAATAGTATTATGAATATACAATAATCTAGAGCATCCAATAATGTTAAAAAAATTGTGACATTAGTGACATAAATTCTTCAATGTGAGGAAATATCTTGGCTATTTAAATGTATAGTAAATTCAGTGGAATATGGACTACAGGTAAAGTTCTAAAAATTAGAATATTGTGCAAAAGTTCAGTAATTCAACTTAAAAGGTGAAACTAATATATGAAATAGACTCATTACATGCAAAGCAAGATATTGAAGCCTTTATTTGTTATAATTTTGATGATTATGGCTTATAGCTTATAAAAACTCCAAAATCAAAATCTCAGACCATTAGAATATTACATGAAATCAATAAAACAAAAATTTTAAATTGAAAAATGTCGGACCTTTGAAAAATAAAATCATGCATATCTAATCATACATATGTACTTGTTTTTCACCCTCTTAATATCAATTACTGCTTTAATGCGGTTGGTATGGATGCTATCAGCCTGTGACCCTGCTGAGGTGTTATGGAAGACCAGGATACTTCCATAGTGGCCTTCAGCTCTTCTGCACTGTTCGGTGTCGTGTCTCTCATCTTTCTCTTGGCAATCCTCCAAAGATTCTCTTTGGGCTTCAGGTCAGGCCAGTTTGCTGGCCAATCAAATACAGTAATCACATGGTCATGGGTTGTGGTACTTTTGGCAGTGTTGGCAGGTACCAAGTCCTGGAAAATGAAGTCAGCATCTCCATTAACCACTTCCCGACCGCCTAACGCACAGAGGCGGCCGGGAAGTGGAGCCCTTAAGGACCGGCTCACCCACAGAGGCGGCGGTCCATTTAAGGGCATGGGCGGAGCGATCGCGTCATCCGTGACGCGATCCTCCGCCGGCGCCTGTCACCGCTCGCTCGCCGCAACATCCCGCCGGCTATACGGAAGCGCCGGCGGGATGTTAACCCCGCGATCGCCGCATACAAAGTGTATAATACACTTTGTAATGTTTACAAAGTGTATTATACAGGCTGCCTCCTGCCCTGGTGGTCCCAGTGTCCGAGGGACCACCAGGGCAGGCTGCAGCCACCCTAGTCTGCACCCAAGCACACTGATTTCTCCCCCCCCTGCCCCAGATCGCCCACAGCACCCATCAGACCCCCCCCTGCCCACCCCCCAGACCCCTGTTTGCACCCAATCACCCCCCTAATCACCCATCAATCACTCCCTGTCACTATCTGTCAACGCTATTTTTTTTTTTATCCCCCCCCCCTGCTCCCTGCCCCCTCCTGATCACCCCCCACCCCTCAGATTCTCCCCAGACCCCCCCCCCCCCCAGACCCCCCCCCCCCCCCTTGTTTACTGTATGCATCTATCCCCCTGATCACCTGTCAATCACCTGTCAATCACCCGTCAATCACCCGTCAATCACCCCCTGTCACTGCCACCCATCAATCAGCTCCTAACCTGCCCCTTGCGGGCAATCTGATCACCCCCCCACACCAATAGATCGCCCACAGATCCGACATCAGATCACCTCCCAAATCCATTGTTTACATCTATTCTCTCCTCTAAACACCCACTAATTACCCATCAATCACCCATCAATCACCCCCTATCACCACTTGTCACTTTTACCTATCAGATCAGACCCTAATCTGCCCCTTGCGGGCACCCAATCACCCGCCCACACGCTCAGATTGCCCTCTGACCCCCCCCTTATCAATTCACCAGTGCATTAATTACATCTGTTCTTCCCTGTAATAACCCACTGATCACCTGTCAATCACCTGCCAATCACCTATCACCCATCAATCACCCCCTGTCACCCCCTGTCACTGCCACCCATCAATCAGCCCCTAACCTGCCCCTTGCGGGCAATCTGATCACCCACCCACACCATTAGATCGCCCGCAAACCCGCCGTCAGATTACCTCCCAAATGTATCGTTTACATCTGTTATCTTCTCTAAACACCCACTAATTACCCATCAATCACCCCCTATCACCACCTGTCACTGTTACCTATCAGATCAGACCCTAATCTGCCCCTTGCGGGCACCCAATCACCCGCCCACACGCTCAGATTGCCCTCAGACCCCCCCCCTTATCAATTCGCCAGTGCATTAATTACATCTGTCCTTCCCTGTAATAACCCACTGATCACCTGTCAATCACCTGCCAATCACCTATCACCCATCAATCACCCCCTGTCACTGCCACCCAACAATCAGCCCCTAACCTGCCCCTTGCGGGCAATCTGATCACCCACCCACACCAATAGATCGCCCGCAGATCCGACATCAGATCACCACCCAAGCGCAGTGTTTCCATCTATTCTCTCCTCTAAACACCCACTAATTACCCATCAATCACCCATCAATCACTCCCTATCACCACCTGTCACTGTTACCTATCAGATCAGACCCTAATCTGCCCCTTGCGGGCACCCAATCGCCCGCCTACACGCTCAGATTGCCCTCAGACCCCCCCTTATCAATTCGCCAGTGCAATATTTACATCTGTTCTCCCCTGTAATAACCCACTGATTACCTGTCAATCACCTATCAATCACCCATCAATCACCCCCTGTCACTGCCACCCATCAATCACCCCCTGTCACTGCCACCCATCAATCACCCGCTGTCACTGCCACCCATCAATCAGCCCCTAACCTGCCCCTTGCGGGCAAACTGATCACCCACCCACACCAATAGATCGCCCGCAGATCCGACATCAGATCACCACCCAAGCGCAGTGTTTCCATCTATTCTCTACCCTAAACACCCACTAATTACCCATCAATCACCCCCTGTCACTGCTACCTATCAGATTAGACCCCTATCTGCCCCTAGGGCACTCAATCACCCGCCCACACCCTCAGAATGCCCTCAGACCCCAGCCCTGATCACCTCGCCAGTGCATTGCTTGCATCTATTCCCCCCTCTAATCACACCTTGAGACACCCATCAATCACCTCCTGTCACCCCCTAGCACACCTACCCATCAGATCAGGCCCCAATTTGCCCCGTGTGGGCTCCTGATCACTCGGCCAAACCCTCAGACCCCCTTCCGATCACCTCCCCAGTGCATGGATTGCATCTATTTTCCCCTCTAACCACCCCCTGAGACACCCATCAATCACCTCCTGTCACCCCCCTAGCACTCCTATCCATCAGATCAGGCCCAATACAACCTGTCATCTAAAAGGCCACCCTGCTTATGACCGGTTCCACAAAATTCGCCCCCTCATAGACCACCTGTCATCAAAATTTGCAGATGCTTATACCCCTGAACAGTCATTTTGAGACATTTGGTTTCCAGACTACTCACGGTTTTGGGCCTGTAAAATGCCAGGGCGGTATAGGAACCCCACAAGTGACCCCATTTTAGAAAAAAAAGACACCCCAAGGTATCATGTTAGGTGTATGACGAGTTCATAGAAGATTTAATTTTTTGTCAAAAGTTAGCGGAAATTAATTTTTATTGGTTTTTTTTCACAAAGTGTCATTTTTCACTAACTTGTGACAAAAAATAAAATCTTCTATGAACTCGCCATACACCTAACGGAATACCTTGGGGTGTCTTCTTTCTAAAATGGGGTCACTTGTGGGGTTCCTATACTGCCCTGGCATTTTAGGGGCCCTAAACCGCGAGGAGTAGTCTAGAAAACAAATGCTTCAAAATGACCTGTGAATAGGACGTTGGGCCCCTTAGCGCACCTAGGCTGCAAAAAAGTGTCACACATGTGGTACCGCCGTACTCAGGAAAAGTAGTATAATGTGTTTTGGGGTGTATTTTTACACATACCCATGCTGGGTGGGAGAAATTTCTATGTAAATGGACAATTGTGTGTAAAAAAATCAAACAATTGTCATTTACAGAGATATTTCTCCCACTTAGCATGGGTATGTGTAAAAATACACCCCAAAACGCATTATACTACTTCTCCTGAGTACAGCGGTACCACATGTGTGGCACTTTTTTACACCCTAAGTACGCTAAGGGGCCCAAAGTCCAATGAGTACCTTTAGGATTTCACAGGTCATTTTGCGACATTTGGTTTTAAGACTACTCCTCACGGTTTAGGGCGCCTAAAATGCCAGGGCAGTATAGGAACCCCACAAATGACCCCATTCTAGAAAGAAGACACCCAAAGGTATTCCGTACGGAGTATGGTGAGTTCATAGAAGATTTTATTTTTTGTCACAAGTTAGCGGAAAATGACACTTTGTGAAAAAAAACTATTAAAATCAATTTCCGCTAACTTGTGACAAAAAAATAAAAACTTCTATGAACTCACCATACTCCTAACGGAATACCTTGGGGTGTCTTCTTTCTAAAATGGGGTCATTAGTGGGGTTCCTATACTGCCCTGGCATTTTAGGGGCCCTAAACCGTGAGGAGTAGTCTTGAAACAAAAATGACCTGTGAAATCCTAAAGGTACTCATTGGACTTTGGGCCCCTTAGTGCAGTTAGGGTGCAAAAAAGTGCCACACATGTGGTATCGCCGTACTCGGGAGAAGTAGTACAATGTGTTTTGGGGTGTATTTTTACACATACCCATGCTGGGTGGGAGAAATACCTCTGTAAATGACAATCTTTTGATTTTTTTTACACACAATTGTCCATTTACAGAGGTATTTCTCCCACCCAGCATGGGTATGTGTAAAAATACACCCCAAAACACATTGTACTACTTCTCCCGAGTATGGCGATACCACATGTGTGGCACTTTTTTGCACCCTAACTGCGCTAAAGGGCCCAAAGTCCAATGAGTACCTTTAGGATTTCACAGGTCATTTTGAGAAATTTCGTTTCAAGACTACTCCTCACGGTTTAGGGCCCCTAAAATGCCAGGGCAGTATAGGAACCCCACAAATGACCCCATTTTAGAAAGAAGACACCCCAAGGTATTCCGTTAGGAGTATGGTGAGTTCATAGAAGATTTTATTTTTTGTCAAAAGTTAGCGGAAATTGATTTTAATTGTGTTTTTTCACAAAGTGTCATTTTCCGCTAACTTGTGACAAAAAATAAAATCTTCTATGAACTCACCATACTACTAACGGAATACCTTGGGGTGTCTTCTTTCTAAAATGGGGTCATTTGTGGGGTTCCTATACTGCCCTGGCATTTTAGGGGCCCTAAACCGTGAGGAGTAGTCTTGAAACGAAATTTCTCAAAATGACCTGTGAAATCCTAAAGGTACTCATTGGACTTTGGGCCCTTTAGCGCAGTTAGGGTGCAAAAAAGTGCCACACATGTGGTATCGCCGTACTCAGGAGAAGTAGTATAATGTGTTTTGTGGTGTATTTTTACACATACCCATGCTGAGTGGGAGAAATATCTCTGTAAATGGACAATTGTGTGTAAAAAAAATTAACAAATTGTCATTTACAGAGATATTTCTCCCACCCAGCATGGGTATGTGTAAAAATACACCCCAAAACACATTATACTACTTCTCCTGAGTACGGCAATACCACATGTGTGGCACTTTTTTGCAGCCTAACTGCGCTAAGGGGTCCAAAGTCCAATGAGCACCTTTAGGCTTTACAGGGGTGCTTACAATTTAGCACCCCCCAAAATGTCAGGACAGTAAACACACCCCACAAATGATCCCATTTTGGAAAGTAGACCCTTCAAGGTATTCAGAGAGGGGCATGGTGAGTCCGTGGCAGATTTCATTTTTTTTGTCGCAAGTTAGAAGAAATGGAAACTTTTTTTTTTTTTTCTCACAAAGTGTCATTTTCCGCTTACTTGTGACAAAAAATAATATCTTCTATGAACTCACTATGCCTCTCAGTGAATACTTTGGGATGTCTTCTTTCCAAAATGGGGTCATTTGGGGGGTATTTATACTATCCTGGAATTCTAGCCCCTCATGAAACATGACAGGGGGTCAGAAAAGTCAGAGATGCTTGAAAATGGGAAAATTCACTTTTGGCACCATAGTTTGTAAACGCTATAACTTTTACCCAAACCAATAAATATACACTGAATGGTTTTTTTTTATCAAAAACATGTTTGTCCACATTTTTCGCGCTGCATGTATACAGAAATTTTACTTTATTTGAAAAATGTCAGCACAGAAAGATAAAAAAATCATTTTTTTGCCAAAATTCATGTCTTTTTTGATGAATATAATAAAAAGTAAAAATCGCAGGAGCAATCAAATAGCATCAAAAGAAAGCTTTATTAGTGACAAGAAAAGGAGCCAAAATTCATTTAGGTGGTAGGTTGTATGAGCGAGCAATAAACCGTGAAAGCTGCAGTGGTCTGAATGGAAAAAAAGTGGCCGGTCCTTAAGGGGTAGAAAGCCCTAGGTCCTCAAGTGGTTAAAGGGAACCTGAGGTGAGAATGGTATGGAGACTGCCATATTTATTTCCCTTTAAACAATTCTAGTTGCCTGGCAGTGCTCCTGATCATGTGTCTAATACTTTTAGCCACAGACCCTGAACAAGCATGTAGCAAATCAGGTACTCTGACTTAGGTTTTACTGGATTATCTGCATGCTTGTTCCAGGGTTTTGACTCAGACATTACTCATGCCAGAATATCAACAGGCAACTGGCATTGTTTGCAAGGAAATAAATATGACATCCTCCATACCCCTCTCACCTTAGGCTCTCTTTAAGCTCATCTGGGAAAGGAAGCATGAAGTGCTCCAAAATCTCCTGGTAGATAGACTCGTTGACTCTGGACTTAATGAAGCACAGTGGACCAACACCAGCAGATGGCATGGCTCCCCAAACAGCACTGACTGTGGAAACGTCACACTGGACTATAGGCATCTTGGATTGTGTGCCTCTCCATTCTTCCTCCACTCTGGGTCCTTGGTTCCCAAAGGAGATGCAAAATTTGTCCTCAGAAAAGAGGACTTTGACCACTGAGCATCATACCATTTATTTTTTTAGCCCAGGTAAGACGCTTCTGACGTGTGTTGTTCAGGAGCCTCTTGACAAGAGAAATACAACATTTATCATCAGGCCTGCTTCCCGCTTCCTTCCCGGGCCCGAGCCGCCAGCTGGGACCGGGAGAGAAGCCAGGAGGTCGCTGGGGAACCTTGCGGCCTATGATGGCCTGGAGGAAGCCCCAGGTCAGTCAATATTTCTTTTTTAACAAGTGCTCAGGGTCCCTTTAAATGCTTACTTCATCATCCGACAATAAAAGTAGTTCCAAATTTACTTTACTTTTTTACCTATTTTGTAGCAATTTTTCACTTTTGTGTGCTATAAACGATTTAGGGACATAAAGGAATGATTTCCATAATCTGGCACTGATCTGAAGTGAGGCCTGATGGGACTAATTCTTGCTTGTCTACATGAATACACGCAAATACTGTAACTTCTATTTTAGGAAAGCAAAATTGTACTTGGCATAACATTTTCAGTAGAATGGATTTTCTTGTTTCCTTAGGCCCTCTACGAAAAACGTTTGTGGTTTTTATTTTCCAGGACATAACTAGATACTCTTCTAGCTGTCATAGGTATATAAATGCATACCTTGCCCCATAACAGCCAAAACACCTATCTACATGTTGAAATAAATGACTCTGTTAAGTTCATAAGCTATAGATGTGTGCTATAAAACAGTGGTTCTTCATTCCTGGTCAAGGGGTCATTGGGAGGGGGAAGGTCCAGTTTTTCTAGCTACAGCTGTATTCCAAAAAGACTTCTGAGAAAAAGATGTTTCAGTGGCTGTATGCAGAGGCGGGACAAGGTCCTCCAGCACCCAAGGCTGAGACCCCAAAGTGCGCCCCCTCCATCCCTGCCACCCCAGCCATCACACACTGATTGCTATTAGACTAAGAGGTGCCACAGGGCCCACAACCTCCCCAACACCTTAATATCTAGTTATCTGGCTTGCAGTCACTGCCATGTATCCCCTTTTCTTATTTATTTCTGCTTCAAACACAATTAGGAATGACAGCTGAATGAATTGTGCGCCCCCTCCTACACTGCGCCCTGAGGCTGGAGCCTCTCCAGCCTATGCCTCGGCCCGGCCCTGGCTGTATGACCTATATCTATGGAAATCAATAGTCCACATTAACCATGGCCAGATAAACTATTGGGAAAAAACTTAGTAGTAGTTGAGCTCATAGGAAGCATAGAAAGTCTAAGGTGTTTCTCGTCAGTTGCGCCACAAATATGATGCAAAAATATTTGCTGATTTTTTTTCTCCCCCAGTACTGTCAGTCAGGGGTTGACAATGAAACAGACTGCATTACCTCTCAAATACACTTGCATGTCTTAAAGTGAACCCGAGGTGTGTTTAAAGAATGTTATCTGCATACAGAGGCTGGATCTGCCTATACAGCCCAGCCTCTGTTGCTATCCCAAACCCCACTAAGGTCCCCCTGCACTCTGCAATCCCTCATAAATCACAGCCGTGCTGTGAGGCTGTGTTTACATCTGTAGTGTCAGTCTCAGCTGCTCCCCCGCCTCCTGCATAGCTCCGGTCCCTGCCCCCGTCCCTTCCCTCCAACCAGCAGGGAGGGAAGGGATGCAGGTGGGGACCGGAGTTCTGCAGTAGGGGGGAAGAGCAGCAGACTGAAACTATAGAGATAAACACAGCCAGCTCTGACAAGCTGTTTGTCAGCAGCGTGGCTGTGATTTATGAGGGATTGCAGAGTGCAGGGGGACCATAGGGGGGTTTGGGATAGCAACAGAGGCTGGGCTGTATAGGCAGATCCAGCCTCTGTATGCAGATAATATTCTTCAAACCCACCTCGGGTTCTCTTTAAACATGATTATCTGAAAGGTTGCCTTCCCCATCCAAAACTCATAGTGGTGTGCTGTGTAGATGTGTCCAATTGCCAAAAACAGGAGGAGGAAACAAAAAATAAGCGTGCTTTCATTGACTGCATGTTCAGAATCACTGGGCACTGCTCAGAGGAACTTCCAGGTGGCTCGGGAGAGAAAATTAGCGGGCTCAGGTAGCATGTAGGACAATGAGCAGCATCAGGAGACTCAAGAGGAGGTGATCTAGGCCACTATTATGGGCTTCATTCAGATTGTTTTCCCTGATTCAGTGATGTTTTAAAGATATTGAGACTTTTCTCATTCAGTAAGATGCCTGGTCCTCGTACTGCTTTCTTTCCTCTTTACAACAAGGTGGAGGTGCCCACTGCATAAAAGATAGGCTAATAAAGCTGTTGATCTCATAAACAGAGAGGTAATCTTACCTCTCTTAAAGAATTTGAACCAGTCTTTTGAAAAAAGGTATTTTATTTGAGCACATAAAATTGAATTGAAAAATGGTGTCTTCACTGCTATGGCTGTGTAGCAAGCTTGAGTGCCTATAGATACAGGGAGTATATGCGGTATATGCTTTAGCAATTTTCTTTTCTGAATCGTACATGATTCTGCACCATTGGGCTCCTGGGCTCCTTTTGTCTTTTAGATGAGCCTGGGGTTATTACAACCACTGGAACCATTGACATAAACTGTCTTCTTTTCTCCTTGTTAATCTTGAAAATTACTCATTTAAAATAATCTACCAGGTAGTATGTACCTATACATGCAAGCCACAACTGCAGCACATGCACAGTGTCAGCCCATCAGTGATTACTACAAGCCACCAGTCAATAAGTTGTATATCATAGAGTCCTCCTCAGTAAGCCAATAAATACAGCACTTGACCAAATAGTCACAATATCATCCTTACAATATCATACTCGGTGTCTAATGCGTCTAAATAAATGCTCCCCACCTTGCAATATCATAAACCTCTACACTACTGTGCAAACTTCAGGACAGCATATTGCACTAAGCTCATCCAAGTCAAAGAGATAGAGTATGATGTGTACGTCACTCAGGCAGGCAGTGTGGAATCTACCCAGAATGCCTTTGTGATCGACTGCTAGATCACAATCTACATAATGGGCACCCCTGACTAGTGGTACAATCCACTCTGTCAAGCTCCATGGTAACCCAACAGTGCAAGCAGTGCTCCAGAGCTTGCCACAGAGTTCTATTGGTAGATCACAATCTATGTAATGGGCACCCTTGGTTAGTGGTACAACCCACTCTGTCAAGCTCCATGGCAACCCAACAGTCCAAGCAGTCCTACAGAGCTTGCAGTACAAGCAGTTATCCAGAACTTGCCACAGAGAATTGCTCTGCTAGACAAACAGGGAGGAGGAAAGCAGAAGAAATGCAAATACAAATACCCTACTGGATGTACTTTAGGGTTTGCTTCAGGTTTTAAAGTGATATGCAGGCGGAGAAAAAGATGAGAAATGCCGGTACTGCTGTAAACTGCTTGTTTATTCATAACACATGGTGCAACAACGTGGATTCAAATTTCATGCATATTGAGCGCTAACATACCGATTTGCTGGTGAAGCTGTGCGGTGGGTGCTGGGGGATAAGAGCCTTACAGCCGTTTCGCGCAGAAGCGCTTCTACGGAGGCTGCGGAGGACGGCTGTCTGCTGTCAGTTTAAATCCTAAACAGGCTCTCATCCCCCAGCACCCACCGCACAGCTTCACCAGCAAACCGGTATGTTAGCTCTCAATATGCATACAATTGAATCCATGTTGTTGCACCATGTGTTATGAATAAACAAGCAGTTTACAGCAGTGCTGGCATTTCTCATCTTTTTCTCCACCTGCATATGATGTCTATCTGAGCCTGAGCACGCTGATCTATCTGCATTGCGCCGGATACCTGGTCTGCACCCCTGCAACCCTCCCTGCACTCTTAGCTGCAGTGCCAGCACCTTTCTACCCTACCTTCCATTGAGGTTTTAAAGTGAACCTGTTTATAATAAATAGTGCCTTGCCTGCACAGGAATTTTTCCCCACATCTTCCTTGCTCCAAAATACTATAGTACCACTGGCCAACTGTCTTATCATGAGTGACTGTTGATCACCAGGATTGGGTTTGTGAGAGAATAGGTGCGCACAATTTAAAACTCATGGCCTGCCACTCTTAGAGGACAGTTCCACTATAAAGCTCACACAGTGCTTCTAACTTGTCAGCATATTCAAGAGTACTTCCCAGTAACCTTAGCTGTTTATTTCCAAGCACCAAAAAATTATTAAAATGGGCATTTTAAACTGAACTGGTGTCCAAGTGTATATTAAGTATATTAAGGTGTGCCAGCCCCGTATTTCTTAAACCGTTCCCACTAGACAACTGTCAAACCAGTTGTCTAGTGGGAACAGTCAGAGATTAAAGGGCAGGTTCACGGGTTCTTTTTAAAGTGAACCTGTGTTCAATACCTTCTGGAATCAGGCACCCCTTCTTTTTAAACTGCTCCAACTCAATAGAGTCAGTGTTACATTATACCAGTGGTAGCAGTGAAGGAGGAAGAGGCTATTACAATGTGCAAATCAGGCCAGTACTGCATTAACAATTTTTGAACAGGTTCACTTTATGCCTAACCTCTTTACCTTTGAGGGTTTTTTTTAAGTAATAGGTTATCACCAGATATTCAGTCAGGAAAATGTTTGGTGTTTTTTTTCAGAAGCTATAGCCCCATCTTTTCAGATCAGTCTTCAGATAGGCTGGCACGTCTGCAAGACAGCAATAAAAATAGGATTTTTTAAAATATATGCATAGTTTTATGTGCATTTTTTTATAAGTACTATGTTGGAGTCCTGGCTACTGAAGGTTATGTGCAACTCAGATAATAAAGTTTTTTTGCATTTATTTTCTTTATTTTACACAAATAACACTACAACCTTCACCAATAACACACTATAGGGACAGATACGGGAAACATTCCACATTTGGCCTTATGGGCCAGGGCCTAGGGTTCTGCTCTCTTGGTGTCATTTATCTAAATTGTCACTAAATTATGTCAGAAAGAAGTTGTACACATCCTAGATCCTCAGCCAAGATGGTCCCAAGGGACCATCTCAGCCAAAGGTCTGTAATGTGTATCAGGGTTAAGCTTTGCTCTTTACCCACTTACCAGCACCCTCAGTCAGTCCCCACACTCTTAGTTAACCCCCAACACTCTCAAACAGCCAGCTGTCTCCTTATATTTCCCCAATGCTTCCATTTGTAGCTGATAGAGGGTCCAGAATTATTTCCCATTCTCCTTTCTGACCTGAAGCAGATGATGTTTTGTTTGCAAGCATCAACAAAAGAATCACTAGATCCATAAACATCTTCAAAATCTACCCAAAAAAGGAAAAAACACAGCAAAACTCTTCTAACCTTCCCTGAACTAACTCAAATAAACTACCCTCACAGTAGGGGGAGTCACAGCTGCTATACAGGATTATTTTCCACTAGCTGATTGCAGTCTTTCTGGAATGGTCAATCATGTTCCTTTAGTTTGAAAAATGCACAAAAACACTCAAAATTGCAAACACCATTCAGAAACTACCAAAACTGCTTCAAATCACATAGCAACCTTTGCTAATGCGTGGCGTAAAACACAACCAACAGCAGTTTATTTTCATGTGTTTGCGTTTTATAGTGTGTACGACCATCAATGCTAATCATTGTATTTCTTGCCACTGCTAACGCACATTTCATTAAATCATGTAAAGTAAGTTGACAGGTGCTGAATATTTATTCTAATATGTTACGTGTGTTCTCTCACTTGTGACCTTTGCAGCATTCCTTTTATCATACATTTCAGCGTCTATGTATAATTTATACATCTGTGGAATAAAGAAAAGTCCTAGTTTGAATGTAATTTATTCATGTAAAATGGGAGTGAATTGTCCCTGAAGTCATGTAACATGCCCTCTGTGCAGAGAATTAGAATGCTAAATAAAGATGCAAATACACTTAAAGCTTAAATATGTCTAATTAGCCGCAGGCATTCCTGTATGGGAAAGCACATGTGTTATGAGCTACCTGCATCCTACTGAGCTTTCTTTAAACACTTGTCAGTCCTCGGGCTTGTGAATAAAGATTGTCTACAGGCAATGCCCTGTCTGACAGGCTCAAAACCCTTGGCAGAACCCAAGCACAAAGCCATTAAATCCTCCATGAATAAACAGCCCTCCCACAGCAATTAAAGGCTGCAGATCATAGTGATATCATACACTAGCCTTCGCCAGTAATTGGGATAATGCTCAAAAGGGCAAAAACGGGTTGTTTCTTTTCAGTTTCATCACAACTATGAAAGTTCATGTAATAGTGGGTGCACTTGACTGTTATTAAGTGAACTTTCTGTTTAAATAAATTGGGATGCTGCCTGATCCTAAAACATCACCATTCATATTAGCAACTTGCTCAAGTGTGCTATAACATCATTCCCGTTTCACTTGTTTTCAGTTATATATACTATGAGTAGAAATGACAGTTAGTTATAAGTTTGTGGATCAGATTGCATTACTTTGTATGCCTTTGATATCTCTTTGTGAAAAGGGGCAAATTAACTTGCTTCTAATGCTATTTATGTAGTTCTGACGTTGCTCTGTTGCCATGTAGCACCATTTGTGTGTTATGCCTGAAGAAGAAACTTAAGACAAATGATTCTTCAGCTCTAGCAAACAAAGTGAGATGACATTGTGCAATAACTAAAAAACATCATTTAAAGGATACGTCTCAGCAAAAACAAACAAAAAGAAGATCAACTGGGGATTCCTCCAGGCCCTGGCAGCCTATCTGTCCCTCGCCGCAGCTCCGGAGTCCCTGGATCCTCTCCGCTGCAGATGCCGACTTTGCCAGGTTGGCATCTACTGCGCCTGCGCAAGCGCACAGCTGCAGCGATCGTGCTGACGTAGCCTGGAGCATTCTGCGCAGGGGAGAAGTACTGCACCTGTGCAGAACGCTCACGCTATGGGAGTGTGATCATGGCGATTGCGCAGGTGCAGTAGTTGCTGACCTGGGGAGGTCGGCATCTGCAACGGAGGGGATCCAGGGACTCCGGAGCTGCGGCGAGGGACAGATAGCTGCCAGGGGCTGGAGGAAGCCCCAGTTAAGTAGATCTTGTTTTCTGTTTTTTTTTTGCTCTAACATGTCCTTTAAGTATGTAGTCCATGGCAGAAATGGGCTCCAATAGATGAAAGTTTAGTACAGGTTGGTTTTATGGCTCTTCCGTATCCAGCTCCTAACCCAAAATTAACTCATTAAATGTCAATAACCATCATCTCCAAAAGCATTAGAGATCTAAGACTCTGCCTAAATGACCAGGGGAATGACCCCTAGTTTATTAGAACCTCATCAGTGAAACACACAATGGGGTATATAGAGCAAACAGCTGTAAAATTGCTGTGCGCAGACAGTGCACAACAGTTTTACAAGTACTTACGCAAGTTCTGTTCAAGTGGACAAACAGCCCAAATTACTTAGTGAGCAACTAGCACAACTAATGTTAACTAGATAACATGTACATTGCGATTGTACTTCTAAACAGATCTATCCATCTACATACCCTTTGGTGCATTACAAGCTCTATGGGGGAGATTTATCAGCGCATAACCAACAGTTTTTTCTTCTTAATCTGTTCTAACCAGCAGGGAGAACAGTTCTGCATGGTAATAAGAACCTTCTTAAATCCTAGGTAATAGTGGCAATTTAGCATGAATTTCTAAAGCTGCACTGCAGTTAAGAAAAGTGCAAATCCATTCCTAAACTGGTGCAGATTAAGGGCTCATTCACATCAATGCACTTCTGTCGGCTTCTGTGCCCTTTTTTTCAGCAACATGTATCTGTTAACATTATGTGCTGAAATAAAGCAGACAGAAGCGCACAAAGTGTGAATGAGGCCTTAGAAGTGCTTGATAGCAGTTCTACAGATGTAGAACTGCTGGCTAGACATGATTACAGAGTGCAGGCTAGACATGATTTGTGATGTGCACCTCCCACCTGCTGAATTCTTCCTCAGAGCCTGCTGGTATCAATGCAGCAGGTGTGTTGGTTACCTAAGCAACAGCAATTCCCCTCACACACTGCACTGTCTGAGAGACCTTTCTTAGCTCCTCCTATTATACAACAGTTTTATAAGCAATCTGCACTATCTAATGACTTCTTAAGATGCCTGAGACAGTTCTGCACGGATTTCTAAAAACCTACTAATATTTTGTCTCAGACACTCTTGATAAATCTGGCCCTGTGAGTTTGTTCTGTACCCACCTTTGTATGGGTGTATTTTTGAATTTGTTATATACAGTATATTTGTGATTGAAATTCATTAATGTTTGACACGTCATTCAGACTGAAATATTGTTGGCATCACCTACGATAATGTTCCATCATTCCCTGGGGAATTTAAGTAGGGTGCCAGGTGTTCCGTGCTTTCAGCGTTTTTATGCTCCTGGTGGATGTGGGTCAACTGTATTTATTTGCAGTTTGAGTTTGGCTGCAGTTCCACTTTTACAGAAAACCATCATCTCCCCATACAAAACATGATCTGACTCTCACACAGCTATCACTGTACAGGCTTGAATGATTGACTCCTGTGGTACATGAGGAGATCCATTAAAGCAGCAGATGGTCTTCTACTGTGGAAGAATACTGTAGCAATTAACCAAAACAAATGCAATGTGCATAGTTGCAGATTCTTCTGTCCGGGTTAGAGGACTTCTGTGTAGGCAATGTCACCTGATCTGATCAAAGATTACTGACTTGCACAACAGAATTCGTTGTGCCTCTTTTGGGTCCGAGTTATAAAGGGATGAAAGGCTACTCGCCACAAAAATAACTTTATTCCTGGTGAAATAATGCCATTTTCAGATCTTCAGCATTTCTTAATTTGCCAAGAGGTACAGACTAACCAGCAAGCTCATGGTGAACCAGAACTCATTGGAGTGTATAAGGGACTACAATGGTCCTAAAAGCCCTCTTACTAAAATGCTAAGAAAAACAAAAGTATGCCTTCTTAACACAGAAAGAAATTGCGATAATTCAGGTTGGAGTGAGCTTGAGATGTCTCCCAGTGCAACACTGCTGAATATATGCAAATTAACCATTGTACCCTTAGAAGCTAAACACACCTCCAGAACCGCTGGAATGCAATGATGTGTCAGATTGTTAGTTTGTACAGAGCCATAATAATCCAACATGCATACAGACTGTTTCGGATTGGTTGACCCTCATCAGTGCATGGCATGGATTAATTTGGCTCTATGGAGTAGGGCTTGTAACACCGAGAGGTACAAGCAGCCAAGCCAAGCACCTTAAATTGCCACTTTTGTATGGGATTGCATGTTTTACTATGCCACTTATTATCTATATAGTGGTGATTAGAATTACCATCATTTTGATTAATTGCCAAATGGCGTTCACCATTTTTATCATGGCCAACTTGATGGCCTCAATGGTCTTTGATTCAAATGCCCTATTGGCTAATTTGCCCGAAAATCTCCAGTAAAACTTGGGGTGCAAAATAAAATGATGGGGTAAAGTGTACATATCATCCTACCCCTGAAAATAACTTTTTTTTTTTAGAATCCTACAGTGTTATTTTAATTTTAAAAGCTGAAAAAATAGGTTTAATGTTGCGTTAGCTCATATGAATGACACGGTTTTTCACACAGTCTCAGTGTCCCAGAGATAAAATATATGACCTTTTTTATCTATCATTTGAACTCAGAAGCTATTCTCTTCCAAGCAAGAGTTTTTTGTCTGTAATTCCATATCAGTGAGAGTTAAGGTCTGTACACACGCCGGACTGGAGGCAACGACGGGTCAGTTGTCATCTCCCGCTGGGTGGGCGTTCCAGCGACAGTCCGGCGTGTGTACAGTCTGTCTGCAGACTGATACGGCTGTTTCTGAGCGATCCGCCCGGTGGATCGCTCAGAAACAGCCGTATCAGTCCGCCGACAGACTGTACAAACGTCGGACTGTCGCTGGAACGCCCACCCAGCGGGAGGTGACGACGGACCCGTCGTTGCCTCCAGTCTGGCGTGTGTATGGACCTTTATGCTGTAGTTCGACTAGGTCCTGACTACAGCGAAACTGTTACTTGCATATCTGAATGCTTATCACTTTGAGGCACAAAAAGAAGAAAAGAAGCAGTAATTTGTATGTTTGGGAATGTACATATACACGTCAATCTTATCAAGTCACCTCAGTGGGCCACTTGCTACTACTTTTTCTAGCAAGAGCTAATGGTAGTGTCAGTCCTTTACTCAATTTCAGTGAGTGGAATCTCTGATAGCCATTTTAGGGTGATTATGGTACCCAGTTCTCAACTATGTTGGCGCTTTATAAATACAATAAATAAATAAAATAAACTCTGATTGCTACAGAACAAAATGTAGTGTACAAGATACAGAGGCGCCAAAAGAATAAAAGGTAATTAAATGAACTTAAAAAACCAACTGGTTAAACAGAGGAGGCAGCGGTGGTCTTACCCCCTCCAAACAGACACAGGCAAGGACTGCGATTCAGACAGTCAACAATTTATTCGGAACTCCAAAAAACAATGCAACGCGCCGAGCTCGCTGATATAATACAGATGCTGTGACTCCTACTGTATTTTGCCTGAGGAAGCGGGATGTATGGCCCGTGAAACGCGTTGCATTGTTTTTTGGAGTTCCGAATAAATTGTTGACTGTCTGAATCGCAGTCCTTGCCTGTGTCTGTTTGGAGGGGGTAAGACCACCGCTGCCTCCTCTGTTTAACCAGTTGGTTTTTTAAGTTCATTTAATTACCTTTTATTCTTTTGGCGCCTCTGTATCTTGTACACTACATTAAGTCCACCCTGGGTGGAGGGTTGTTACCCTATTTTCCTGTCTACAGAGAGCGACTTTTTATTCCTGAGTGGGGTCAGGATTGTTCTCCCCACCTGCCTATACAGTGGTTACCTATTGGTAACCCTGGTTTGTAAGTATAATTTTAACTTCTGATTTATTTTGTTGTCCCCAAGACGAATTACACTATTGGGGCTCTTGGTGTCCCTCTGCTTTACAGAACAAAATCTGAATGCCTTATTGAAAATATGTAAATATTATAAAAACTGTAAAACAAGAAAATGGTTTTCGGAATTCCACGTCTTTATAAATAGGCTCCTTGTTCTCCCTGTTCTACCCCCAGCTACACCCATGTGACTTGTAGACAGGAAGTGTTCAGTGCAGCATTAGGAAACAAGAAAGTGCTCAGTCACGAGAGCTGTTGTTTTGGCACACGAGTGCTCTGTGTGTCGCCTGTGGTCTTGTTCTCAGCCTCATGCAGACTCCCCAGAGACAAACTCTCAGGCCTTTATTTATTCAGTATTCAGCCTCCCTATTTCCATAGACATACAATGCAGTGTTGTGATTAGCATCTCACAAATAATACAAAATGTAGTAAATTTGCTTCAAGACTTACTAAAGTGTTCAATATTTTGATTAGAATTAAATACATGTCATACATATTTAATTAATATATTGCATACATAAATATTTTAATATGATTAGAAATTAATATCAACTATATTCTATTCATATTTGTATATTTTGTGATACAAAATAGATTTGTTTGAATTATTATTTTCTTAGATCAAGAGGATGTGAAATATTGCCTGTGAATATTCCTTTTGCGCCAGATGAAGCCAGTAGGTGGCACTCAAATAATATGGACATGTAGCTACTGCTGCAGTGCTAGACATCATCGGAAACCTGTGAGAAGTGGCAAACTAACATACACTGTATGGTTGTACCCTGTATTAAATATGTATCTGTAATTTTGTCATATCCATGATAAATACTGTGAGTCAATATTGTCAATCCAATAACCTTCTCTATCTGTTTGCTGAATTTCAATAAACTTATTTTGTAAACTAAATATGAATGTATCTGTAAAAATAAATATAATGGGGTTGATTCACTATCTCCATAGCTCCCCTTACTGCACTCTTAGCATGCCTTATCAGAGTTAACATGGCTTATCAGAGTTAACATGCCTTTTCAGAGTTAGTGTGCCTTATCAGAGTAGCATAGCGAGTGCTACAAACGTATGCCTGCTAATTGGCAATGATGAGAGCTCCACTCATTCTGCCCTGAGCCCCTGCGGGTCCAATCACTTTAAAGGACATTATCCCTGCACTTTGATTGGCCCAATAGGCTGCCTGTTACTTGACAGGAAACTTGTCAGGCAGCCTATTGGGCCAATCAAAGTTTAAGGATAATGTCCTTTAAAGTGATTGGACCCGTAGGGGGTCAGGGCAGGATGAGTAGAGCTCTCGTCATTGCCAATTAGCAGGCATAAGTTCGTAGTGCTCGCTATGCTACTCTGATGAGGCACGCCAACTCTGATAAGGCACATTAACGCTAATAAGGCATGCTAAGCGTGCAGTAAGGGGAACTATAGTGATAGTAATTCAACACCCATATCTTCTTGTGTCTTACTTGCACACTTGCAAACTTGGAACTTTGTGATGCCTGCAAACTACCATCCATATATATTTAATACACAAGTACATATGTGCCAACCGGCCATATCACGTTTTCAAGAATGGCATGGTAATATTGATTTTTGTGAGTGTTTTTAATTAAGCTGTGCTTTTTGTATCTCCATTTGTTTTCAGTACTCTTTAGTAAATGGGTAAAGATAGCCAGTCCAAATGTACGGTAATTGAACATATCAATTTTTAGAACGTTTTATCAATTCCATGAAATCTTCCTGAAATATCTCAGCTTCCACCGTATTGGGCAACAGTCAATTTTGCATGGTGGCTCAGTTAAAAGTCCAGGTCAGGTTGAACAGAGCATGTGTGTTTTTTAACAGTAGCAGTTCCAATGACATCTTACCTGATTCCTGATATGTTTTGGTGGGTTTAGTTTGGGGTATTGAATGACTTATACTCTGTGGTCAATTTTGAGGGTGTTTTAGATGAGTGATGAGTAATTAAGAGCAGTTGTGCTACACTGATATATTTTTTTCCATAAGGGATGGCCAATAAAATGTTAATGTCAATTTAATGCAAATTATTTGCAGGATGGAATTGGGCCAAATAAATGCACTTCAATACAATTTGCAATTTAAAAATTAAAAAAAAAAAAAAAAGTAGATCTACTGTCAAAATTAATCTTAGTATGTTCTTTCTTGCTGGTGGCTTAGAAGGCATTTTTTGATAAGGTGTGATCTAGCAGAAAAAGGAATCAAATAAGGCCAATGTAGTCTAACACCAGAATTTCCTTGTAATCACAGCACCTCAGCATAACACCTTAAACTACATACTGAACATACAATGGATTATTATGGGTGCAATGACAGCAGGGAATGTCAGAGTGACAGTTTAAGAATGATTGCTGTGTAGACATGCTGATTGGCTCCATGGAGGGGGAGGAGCACGACAAACCATAGACATTGGGCCGGATCACGAAAGAACAGCCCAGCAATGTCAGGGGACAGCTGTGCACACTATACATAGCTTTGCATTTACATAATTTTAGAGCATAGCACTGCTTAATATAGGCACAGTGACAAGAATTGCTGACAAGGACCACCATGGCACATTAGAGGTTTTTTCCAGTGTAAATTGCAAACTGAAGCATAGCATAGCAGTGTGATTCAATCACTTTTGAAAATCAAACCTCCGGTTCTCTGTGATTTGTGCACATTTTCTCTGCAGTTTTTATGTTTGTGGTTGATCACTTTTTGTGCTCCCATTGACTTAATGCACATACAAGTACACCACAAATTAGCATTTGGGGAGAAGTTGCATCACAGTAGTGAAAATAGTGCAGCACGGTTTACATCATCCTGGTGGATTCTTGCAATTAGAATACCGCATGTGCCCTGAAAATTTAATTGAAGTGCATGCAGTAGAAAAGGGTCCTAAGGCTAAGGGCCCATTCACACTTGGGCGATTAGCGTCCATTTACCGCTAATCGCCGGCAATTGCTAGCACTTTTAAAAGCACTAGTGCAATTAAATGTATATGGCAGTGACCTCACTGTCGCGATCACCGGTGATTTGTAATAAATGCGAACACGGTACATGCACCGCTTTTTGGTGATTTTTGAGCAACCACGATTACGTTAAAGAAACGCAAACCGCAATCGCTCAAAACTGTGAAAAAGTACGGTGAAAAATGTACTTTTATCGTGAAAAAAAAATCGCAGCGGCAAAATGCTAGCGCTAATCGCTAGCATTTTGCGATCCCAGTGAGAATGGGCCCAGCGCCAGTTGGTATGCGTTAGTGCGCTTTGGTACGCTTTTTTCCATACCAGTGCATTGGGAAGAAGATTTCAGTTAAAACACGTTAAGTGTGAACGGTGCCATAGGAAAACATGGGCATTACGTTGAAAATCAGTTTTCTTTCAGTTATAACTGAGAGCAACTGATTAAATGTAAAAGGGGCCCAATGAGAGCTTCTGTTGCATGCCCTGAAATGCACTGCACTGGGTTTTAGCACACTGACACAGAAAACGCAAGCTGCTACTAATTCCTGCAGCACTGCCTGCTACAGATCTGTGTAGTGAACAAGCACCGCTCAGTTCTATCTTTATTGCTGGGCTCCTGTTCTCTGTCTGCATTGAACAATGAAGCCCCACGCAGAGCTGGCATGAATAGGCCCTTATGGGCGTCTTCATACCTGTAATGCTGTTACTATAAATTTGTTCCAGCTTCCATGTATATGCATCAGCTCAATGCCTTTTCATCATATGGATGTGGATGTGTGTGTTTTATCTCCATGACCATGTAAAGCGATTGGAGAGCAGACAACAGAGCCGGGAGCCAAGATGGAAACTTTAAAACAAACACTTTGTGACAAAAGCTTTTTTATGTGGTGAGCACAAAATGGATGTGCTGGCTTTGTGTCACTCTTCAAATAATACCAGAGCTCGGTTCTTTTATCCATTTCTCTTATTCTTTCTATCTTTAAGCCACCAGCACCAGGCACCTGGAAATCATTCTGAGGTGCAAAATCCACTTTCCCCAAGTGAATGCCTTAATTAAATAAAATCCTCAGACCATGAATCTTTCCAATGTGCTGGGATCTTCTGACCGTGAAGCCCAGGCAGCAAAACACTGACTAATAAAATAAAATGTGTGAAAATAGAATTAGTGAAATTAGTTTAGGCTAATAAATCGTGAGCAGCTCTTCTTTTTTTGCCGACCAGCCTTGGGCTAAAAGTGCTAGCTGGCCTGATCTATTGTTTCCTATCCAAGCAGGGGGTTTATTGTGTGATAAATAATTCCTTTAAACAAGTGAGTATTTGCATAATCAGTTCTTTGAAGTGCTCCACATTGTGGGGATTGCTCCCCAGATCTGCATTGGGCCTGAAGTAACAAAAAGACTCCAATCTTTCACCGCACTGACAGTGTGTGGCAGCTTGTCATAAACAGCTTCAGCCTGCCTCTATTTTCCGATGCCCCTTCAGGACTAAACTTTAGGAATGCCACAAAATAGGGTGGTGTTTTTTCTTCAGGTCAGGCGTGATGGATTTGATTGTCCTTCTTTTCAACCTTTATGCAGGCCCTTCTCTGAAAACCAAACTGAGTTTATGGCTATAGCTTAAGCAGAAGCTCCTCCGTTATATACATCCACAGGCCAAGAATAACAAGCTGGCTTAATCTCCACAGAGTGAAGCCAGATGCATTGACTGTGCTTTATTTCTGCATGAGAGGAAACCTACCAAGAGATATTAGAGGGTAGTTGATTGTTTGGCCAAAATGCAACAACCCCCAGGACATTGTGGAAGCGGTCAAAAATATGGATATTCACCATTTTTGAAAGGTTTATCTTATTCTGTGGAGAGGAGGAGACAGAAGACAGCAGGGAGCACATTTAGTAAACTGTAAAAAGAGAACACGTCTTATGACTTGTCATAAATGAATGGTTTGTTTTGGAACAGTTGAGGGCAAACTCTGGGTGATCATCACACCTGATCAATACAGATCTCAATGGGTTGACCTAGCATTGAGATTGTCATAAATTATGCCTGAAATCAGGAATACTTTTGCAAAGAAAAGCTATCAGCAGGTCACTTCTCAACGACAATTCCACACAGTGAGACCATTCTTCAGAGTCGGTAACGGAGCAGGACTCACCTGTGCTGACATGGCTACCTAGGCCTGCTGTGGGGTGGGGGGGGGGCACACATGTCTATCTAATACTGTTATATACAGTGGGGAGAGCTCATATTGCTACCTAATATTATTATATGGGGTAGAGGGCACATATGGCTACTTACAACTATTTGAACTTGGGGAATACATGTGTACCCAGTTTTACTATACTAACTATTTTCTGAAAGCACAAAGGCTACTTAATTTTTGTTTTAGGGGCACATGACTACTTAGTTCTTGTATCTGGGTGCACCTGTATACTGTTTTTTGTTTTTTTCATCTGGGGAAACAAGGCTTTGGTTGAGGGAGCTATGCTGCAAGGAGGTGGAAAGCAGTGTGTGTGGTGGTGGGGGATCCATATTTGACATTGGGGCCCAAATGTTTTTAACAATGCCACTGGTTCCACACATACTTTTCCATTTGATGATGTATTCACAAGACATTCTTTGTTATAACTGTCAGCTCTCTCTGTTAAAGATTGTGAAGAGGCAGCATTGATTAATAGTGATAGCTTGATCTTGATATGACTGTCTAGTTTTAGCACATACCTCTTCCAAAATGGCTGTCATGTCCCTTCTTTCTGGTAACTGTCAAGATAAGAGAATCAGATCTGACTGAAGAATCTGCTGATTTCTTAGAAAAAGCAACAATACCAAGCTTTCTTTGGGAAAAGATAAAGTGTATTTTTATTTCAATTTATTTTATATACTTGTTTATCTTTTTGCTTTTCTTAAGTTAAAAAGGAACTGAAAGGAGAAAATGTTTTGTTAGAAAACAAAGGAAAACAATATTAATATCTCTACTTTTATAAATAGGCGTGGGAACCGGTGATTTATAAATATCTCTGTAGTATGTGATTCTCCAGCTGTTTGGTGATGAATATCACCATTTTATTTTAGATCACTATACACATGAAAGTGCTGAAAATTAGTAAATATCTTGATATAGCCTCTGTTCTGTTTTATTTTTTGTCAATTTTTAGAATATCTCAATATGTATAAAAATAATTCTGCAGTGGGGGAAACCCCAAATTGTTTTGTTTGTATCTTTTTGCAGTTATATTTACAATAAAGAAAAAATAATCTATCTGCATAGCAAGTTTCATTGAAATCGTTGAAGGCGTTTTCGAGCGATGGTGGCACATACATACACACTAGAGATGGCCCGAACTATTCGCCAGCGAATAGTTCACGGAGAAGAACGGGTGTTCGTACCCACCCCGTCAGGTCGAAAACATGGTGTGTTTGACCCGCCCCCTATACATCTCTCCTCCATGGGTTTTAACTATCATCTGTATGCAGATGACACCCAAATCTACCTCCACACCCCTGACATATCCACCACTACCATGAACAAGGCCTCCTCCTGCCTATCTGCCATCTCCTCCTGGATGTCCGTTTGGTTCCTGGAACTAAATCTAGACAAAACGGAATTTATGATCTTTCCACCCCGGTCATCCCTGGATCTACCATGCAGGTCACTGTTAACCACACTACCATTCGCCCTACCTCTCAAGCCCGCTGTCTGGGTGTCACCCTGGTCTCCGCACTCTCCTTCACTCCCCATATCCAAAACCTCACAAAGTCCTGCAACTTCCACCTTTGTAACATCTGTAAGATTCGCCCCTTCCTGACCTCTGCCACCACCAAACTGCTCATCCATGCCCTTATAATTTCCCGCCTCGACTACTGCAATGCCCTTCTGTCTGGTCTCCCTATGAGCCGAATAGCCCCACTGCAGTCCATCATGAATGTGGCAGCCAGAATTATCCACTCCTCCCATCGCTCCACCAGGGCGGCTCCACTCCGGGAATCCCTCCACTGGCTTCCTATCCAGTCCAGAATCAGATTCAAGATATTGTGTCTGACCTACAAATCTGTCCACAAAACCTGTCCAACCTACATTTCTGATCTTACTCAGAGATACACACCAAGCCGCTCACTCCGCTCCTCCAATGAACTTCGCATGACCGTCCCCCGCATCACCCAGTCCCATGCACGCATCCAGGACTTCTCAAGAGCCGCTCCAACACTATGGAACTCCCTACCTCCACCCAATAGGGCAGCCCCCTCCTTCAACACCTTCAAGAAGGCCCTCAAAACTCACCTTTTCACTCTGGCCTACCACCCCTCACAATTGCTCTAAACCCACAGCTGAACTCTGGTCCCCTACCTCTCGTGTCCCTACCTCTCCCTCTAGATTGTAAGCCTTTGGGCAGGGTCCTCCACCTTTTGTGTCCTACCTGATCATTCACCTCCATTACTGTAACACCCATGCTATGCATTTGAGTGAACCTAACTTGCCTAATCTCCATGCTCCCATCGAGTGACTGACTAAGCATTACCTGGTACTCATACTATGGTGTGTGATCTGGTTTTCTTGTATTCCTGTATTGTCATATTGCTGTTTGTCACCCCTAAATATTGTCTGTAACCTAAATTAATGTCCAGCGCTGCGTAATATGTTGGTGCTTTATAAATACAATTAATAATAATAATGCATTATCATGGAGCCAAACTTTAACCCCTCACCCCAGAGTCAACAGACACATGGCAGCCAATCAGCTAACACTCCCACCCTGACTCTACCCCCCTATAAAAACGCCATCTTACAGTCTGCCTGTGTGCTTTGTGAGTGAAAGCAGGGACAGAGCTCTACTGCAGATAGAGAAAGCCTTAGTTAGGACTCTGTTCTGTTTTCTCACTGGCATTATTACCATTTGTACAGCATCCTTAGCAGCCACAGAGACCATGTAAGGGCTGGTAACAGGTTTTATTGCTATTGTGAAGTCGCAGTTCTTTCTGTCTGATTGTCCACAGTGTACTGTCTGATACAGGTATGCACTGTGTGGACACTGCTGCTGCTGCAGTACCTTGCACAATGCTCTCCTAAGAGCTATTTTTGTTCACTTTTGATAGCTATATTGCATTTCTCTGCATCCAGTAACTGTCCAGTGCAGATACTTTAGCTGGTGGACACAGGTCCTATACCTTGCACAATACACTCCATCATAATTGCTATTTTTGTTCTCTTTTGATCTTGTTCTATTGCATTTCTCTCAGTGCAGAGACTTTAGCTGGTGGACACCGGTGTGGACACTGCTAGTGCTGGTCCAGTTCCTTGCACAATACTCTCCTAAGTGCTATTTTTGTTTTCTTTTGATCTTATTATATTGCATTTCTCTGCATCCAGTGATTGTCCAGTGCAGCGTTTAGCTGGTGTGGCAGATTGCAGTACATCAACCCTATCGGTCACCCAACCTGTGCGGAGAACCAGTTCCTCCTCAGTGGAAGGGAATTTTTTGGTTAGTTTAATATTGGGGGGAAAAAATGACAGGCAGAGGCTGGCTACACCAGAGGGGTCATGGGGGTTGTGCTGCTGTAATTTGCTGTGGTCCTAGAACGATGCCCATTGTTCAGGGGCCACATACCCTGAACTCCCAAGCTACCACTTCCTTTTGGAACCTTGGTGCACCATCCTCCTCTTGCTCTTATTCAGGCACCCCATGACTTACCACTCGCCCCACAACCACCACCCCAACTAGCACCACAACTGCTTCACTTGATGTGGCAGAGGAGTTATTTACAAATCAGTTTGAGGAAATAAGTGATGCACAAGCAATATTGCCAGAGGATGGAGATGAGGATGGTACACCTGATATTTCTAAATCAGGCGACCTTACACACATGGACGTAACGTGTGATGATGATGATGTACCCGCTGCTGGTGGCTATTGGGAATTGTCAGAAACAAGTAAAGCAGCTGATGATAACGATCTGTCCATGAATGTGACATGGGTGCCCGCAAGAAGAGATGAAACTGGGGAGATGGGGAGAATGAGAGGAGGAGGAGAAGAGTTGTAAGCAGGGGGAGCTTTTCACAAGGAACTAGTGGTACTGGCAAACAGCATGCATCGGCACCTGGGGTCAGCCTGCCAACACCCCCGCCAACTTCTGCTGTTACCACTACCACCCGAATTCCGTCATCCCAAAACTCACCACGGTGGTCATTTTTTGTGTGTGTGTGCCTCTGACAACAGCAAACCATTTGCAACCTGTGCCACAAGATTCTAAGTCATTGGAAGTCCAACACCCACCTAGGTACAACTGTTTTGCGACGGCAATTGATCCCCAAACACAACAATGGGAGCAACACCCAAAGCCACCCTCCTCCTGCTCCAGCTTCTTCAGCCACGTCAACCTCTGCTGTCCTTGTCCCTTCACAACCACCCTCCACTCCGCTTCTCACCTTAAAGAAAACCTGAACTGATAATTAAAAGTCAAAATAAGCATACACAAGTCATACTTACCTTCCTACTCCTCAGTGTCTTTCTCCTGTCCCGCATCCTGTTCGTTCACTGTGATCAAGGGAATTTTCCGTCCTCCATTTTGAAAATGGCCATTACCCCATAACAGCTTTGTGGTCAGCACACAGTTAAACTGTAACATCGCCCACTTGAGCCATAGGGAAACATGGACATTACTTGGTACATCAGTTTTCCTCTCAGTTATAACTGACAGCAACTGATATTTTATTGACAGCAACTGATATTTTATTGACAGCAACTGATGTAGTCAGAACTGGAAGGGATTATTGTCAGAAGAAAATAGTGAGCTTCTGAAAGGAACTGATGGCAAGGTAACTATGTAATGTTCATTTGAAGTTACCTCATGTGTTTATTTTAAATATTTTTACTCAGTACAGGTTCTCTGTAAGCAGTTCCTGCTCATCTGCCCACAGTCAGGTTTCTGTCAAGGACATTTTTGAGCTGAAGAAGCCGATGTCTCTGAGTGACCCCCTTGCCCGGCGTCTGACAGCTGGCTTGTCGGAACAAGGTTGACAGTAGGATACCTGTAACTAGGTTGTCGAAAATATACAGTTTGAAATATGTAGTCTCATTGGAACCAGGTGGATAAATCCCATCTAATTAATTAAAATATAGGAAAGAATTTAGAATTTTCCCCACACCCCATATTGTATAGCAATGTAATTTAGGTACTCATTATTCCCCTCAAAACATTTCCTAGCTTTCTCTTTTATTCTAAAAAGATACAATGTATCCACTTACGGTACATTTAACCACTTAAGCCTATCTGGACGAGTATTCTCCTCCAAATAGGTGCAGCGAATGGCAAACTGGACGAGTATTCTCGTCCAGTTTGCAAGCGGCAATACCCGCGGGGTCGCGGGTTTTCCGTTTTGGCAATTAAAGAAGAGAAGCAAAGCTTCTCGGGACCAATCGCAGTGCCTGTAATGAATAGACATGACCCCAATCAGGGGCCATGTCCATTCATAAGAACAAACGTGAATGAACAGGAAAAAAAACACTTTCCGGCAATCCAGTGAGTGTTTCTATCGCCATCTAGTGGTGAAAAGTTAAATTAAACGTTAAATTACACTTAATAGATTTTATTTATTAAAACAATTAATATAATTAAATCACTTCCAAAGCTCCCTCCCCCCACCCTAGTTACCAAGCAAACAAATAAATAAAAAAAGTAAAAAATAAATAAAAATCCATAAATAGATGCCTTAGGGACTTACCTTTTTTTTTTTACATGTATGTTATGAGGGTATATTACTGGTATTTTAGTACATAAGGGCTTACAATTGATGGGGCACAAAAAAAAAGAACAGAAAAAATACACCTTTATTTCCAAATAATATATTGTCGCCATACATTGTACTAGGGACATAATTTAAATGTTGTGATACCTGGGACTAACAGGCAAATAAAATGGGTGTGTTTTATTCATTGATTTATTAATAAGCATTGCTTATTTAAAAACTATAGTGGTCGGAATTGAAGAAATAGTGTATTTTTTCATTTTTATTTTTTTGTGTATTTGCCTATAAAAAACATAGAAAATAAAGTCATTACTGAAAAACAAGTATCACTCACAAAAAGCTTAATTTGTGGCGAAAAAAACAAGATATAAATTATACACATGTGACAGTGATAAAGTTATTGGTGAATGAATGGGAGAGGCGCTGACGGGAAAACTGCTTCCGTCCTGAAGGTGAAAACACCTGCAGGATGAAGTGGTTAAAGAGAAACCATAACCAAGATATAAACTTCATCCCAATCAGTAGCAGATACCCCCTTTCCAGTGAGAAATATTTTACTTTTCTCAAAAGGATCAGCAGGGGGCTCTGTATGGCTGATATTGTGTTGAACCTCCTCCCACAGTGTGATGTCAGGACCATGGTGCTGATATCACACTGTGGGAGCCTTGTTGTGGGAAATAACAGCTGTTTATAGCTGTGTCCAACTGCCAAAAAAGCAAGCAGCATCTCCTTCCACTGACATCACCTGTCAGGAGTAAAAATGTCACCGTGTGATAAATGTCAGAATGTAAATGAGGGAGAGGAAAGATTTTACAACAGGAAAATGCTGACTAAATCATTTATACATAAGTATTGTAAAAATGAAGCACTTTTTTTATTGCATTATTTTCACTGGAGTTCCTCTTTAAAATATGTCAGCCCATGAACAGTTGACAAACTCCCTCATGTTAAAAATGCTGGCCTGGTTGGCCTGGTTGCCGATCATGCCTTTTATAATGTCTGATAAATCACTCTTTTTCCCCATGATAGCAACAGTTTCTATACTGGCACCTTGCTCACACCACCTTAAATATCTACATAGTCTGCACGTGACACATGCATCAATTAATTGGCTTTGCATACCTGAAGTCAACCGTGTATACTTAATATGGATGAGATATTTGCCACCAGGTCCTAGTGGGACATTGGAGCTTATTGCTCAGAAAGTTCTAACTTAAGTTCTGTTGTCTAGCCTGATCTTCTCTGTGTTCTAGGCAGAATTTTTGATGTGCTATAGATGTTGTTATCAAAGAGAAATACTCACTTGAGGGCATGATCATTTTCTAATGGCAGCTTCAGCAAGGATCAAAACTGCAATAAACACATGCTTTTAACTGGGTCTATGGACATACAAGACCTTTACACTTTTATGTTGCTTTTATTCCATAATTTTTTCTTTAAATCTCACTTTATTAAGATTTTAGAAACAAAAAATAAAATACAGAGTTGTGAGATTGACAGCACATGTGTTCAAAGGTCCAAATAATTCCATTATTTTCATTCTTGGAGTTGTTGGTTAACCAAATAAAATAATAGTAGCAGTAGGGTATTGTACCGTGTTAGCCATCAGTAAAAGCAAGAAGTTTTAAATCAGGATGATACCATTTATTGGCTAACTACAAATGAATAAGAATAAACAAGCTTTCGGCCTTGCAGCCTTCGTCAGGTTTACATCCTGTTAGTTTGCAATGCATGTATATAAGCTGTCTGTACCACCAGCTTGCAAACTAACAGGATGTAAACCTGACGAAGGCTGCAAGGCCGAAAGCTTGTTTATTCTTATTCATTTGTAGTTATCCAATAAATGGTATCATCCTGATTTAAAACTTCTTGCAAATAAAATAAAACCGTTTAAATATGATAGATCCTAGTTTTATATTACCCTTGCCGTGTGTGAGACGTCACATTACAAGGGATGATGCATGTGAGAGTAGATGTGTAACTACTGGAGGAGCAGGAGAGTCCGTGGTGTGGTAATATGGGATACAGATGTTGTGACTGCATCGGTGCTCCTGGACCAGAGGGGCCCACTAGGAGCCACCCTTTAATGTTTGAGCTCTTCATTGGTATTGTGCTGGTAATGATCACTTCTATATGTGTTTGAATAGTAGTAATTATTAACAAACTTTCCCTCCTCTGCTTACACCTATAGGCGCTGCGACTGTCTTTGTTTTGGTGCTCCATTGCACTTGTTATGTACAGAGTGCTTGAGAGAGCCCAATGTAAATCTTGCACTTGGGCCCATTGCTCCTTATATATGCCACTAAGGAGGGTCAAAAGCTGAGAGGCCCCAAATTCTTACCCACCAATAAAGCGCCCTCCAATAGAGACCCACACCAATAATGGCTACATAGGGTGGCTCTGGGCAGTAGGTGTTGCTATAAATTCCTAACTCTGAGCATGTTGTAGATCCTCTCCTCCCACATGCCTCTTTCCCAGAAGCTGCCTTCTAGTCACGTGACTCTCCTGTCAGTGTTCCATTGACATCACGTGAGCGATGACAGCAGGAGATGGAGACGCGAGGGTAAGAGTGCTGCCAGGACTGAGAGGTGGGACAGAGGCAGGTGGAAGAATAGGACAATGTGTTCCAAAACAGGTAGCAATAAAAAGGAGGGGAGGGGGAGTAACCTACAAAATGTTCTGAGGACCCCAAATTTGTTGTTATACCATGATGGGAAGGTCAGTAGGGGAGAGAAACTCTGTGTGATGGACAAAAAGTTAACTTTATTTATACTGGTTTACAGTATTTATATTGGTCTTAAAGTTCTGATGTACATTATGGTTCCTTCTAGCAATGTTAAAACAAGAGACTTCTTCCCTTACAGCACATGTGTCAAACTCCAGGCTGGAGGGCCAGATCCATGCCAGTGTTTAGGATCAGGGCCGGGACAAGGTTTCCCAGCACTAGAGGCAGAGCTTCCAAAGTGCGCCCCCCCTTTCCTATAGGTGCTCATGTCATAATTCTAAAATGATTGGCAATAGCTAGTAATTGGGCGCTTGGGCAGCACAATAGCTGTGTAATGGTGGGGACAGTGGAAAAAGCCCTGGTGTAGTCTGGCAGATTTACTGCCAGATCCATTATTTCCAACATGTCTGATCTGATTTCTAATTCATTTTCTTATTCATGATCTGATTTTCTAATTCAATTTCAAGTGAATGGAAAATCGATGGGAAAATCGATCAGAAGTCAGATTGAACATGTTGGAAGTAATAAATCTGGTAGTAAATTTTTGTGTGTGTGTACAGTGTGTGTGTGTGTGTGTGTACAGTGTATGTGTCTGTACAGTGTGTGTGTGTGTGTGTGTGTGTGTGTGTGTGTGTGTGTGTGTGTGTACAGTGTGTGTGTGTGTGCAGTGTGTGTATACAGTGTGTGTATATATGTGTGTGTGCAGTGTGTGTGTGTGTGTGTGTACAGTGTGTGTGTCTGTACAGTGAGTGTGTGTGTGTGTGTATACAGTGTGTGTGTGTGTGTGCAGTGTGTGTATATATGTGTGTGTGCGCAGTGTGTGTGTGTGTGTGTGTGTATACAGTGTGTGTGTGTGTGTGTGTGTGTGTGTGTGTGTGTGTGTGTGTGTGTGTGTGTATGTATACAGTGTGTGTGTGTGTGTGCAGTGTGTGTATATATGTGTGTGTGCGCAGTGTGTGTGTGTGTGTGTGTGTGTATACAGTGTGTGTGTGTGTGTGTGTGTGTGTATGTATACAGTGTGTGTGTGTGTGTGCAGTGTGTGTATATATGTGTGTGTGCGCAGTGTGTGTGTGTGTGTGTGTGTGTATACAGTGTGTGTGTGTGTGTATACAGTGTGTGTGTGTGTGTATACAGTGTGTGTGTGTGTGTGTGTGTGTGTGTGTGTGTATGTATACAGTGTGTGTGTGTGTGTGTGTATATATGTGTGTGTGCAGTGTGTGTGCAGTATGTGTGTGAGATGATTGGAGTGATGCGTAGCAGTGATGTGTGCTTCTTTCAAAACGCCCTTCCTCCCCTCCATACCTGTTTCAATCCTTCCAGGGCTCCACATAAACAGCTGGGTCCATGTCCTGGCTGTCATGCATGGGCATCGCGTTACAGTGAAAGGTTCACTGCTGCCTGATTAAGATGGAAGGATCCCCTCCCGTCCAGTCCAGCCAGCTCAGCCGCTCATGTGGTTTATCAGAGTTTACAGGCAACTCTGCAGGAAGCCACTTCCATTGGAGCAGAAGCTGGCTTCCTGCTGTTGCCTAGTAACATAATGCCACAGCCGTGCCTGTCATCTCTTTGATGACTGCGTGGCTGTTTAAGGCACAGGGGAGACGGGCTCAGGACAACACTGCTAGGGGACTCGAGGTGATTGCGGAATGCAGACAAAGAGCGCTGAGGGATGAGCGATGCGGCAGGCAGGTTGCAGGGGAAATGACACAGGAATGCGTCAGGTGGGAATAGTGCAGAGGAATGCGCCCTCTGGTGGCTGCGCTCAGAGGCTGGTGCCTGCCCAGCCTCTGCCTTGGCCCGGCCCTGTTTAGGATGGACTGAGAAATGTGTTCTACCTGATGGACCACGCCTTTCCTGAATCAGACCCATCAATTCATTTGAGCTGTATCAAAAATGTGTGAGGATCTCGGCCCTCGTAGGACTGGTTTGACATACCTGCCTTACAGAGAGTTAATGTTAGGAAGAGGGTTCGTGGGCTAGTGAGGATTGGGCATTATTTTGTATGCTCCTTTAGCCATTAAAAGCCTTGTGCCTGGGAATAAAAACAGTGAACCCCCAAGATATGCGACTATAGGTGTCCATTAACCGAACAATATGTTCCTCAGGTGTGATCATTCGATCAGATTTTTAGGATCAAATTGTAAAGAAAACCACACAGTATGTGGAACAAGTGGACTTGAAATGATTGTATGGTTGATAAGGATACAGAATTTTGTGGATCGGAATGTTGGATTTTACGATCGTATCAGAAGAGAGACAGTGCCCTAATTGACCCGTTTATGGGAACAATCGATAATTAACTTCCAATTACTTACGATCCAGCAAATCTTATTGAATGATCACATCTGAGGAAAATATTGTACTGTTGATGGGCTCCTTATGGCAGACAGGCAATATTGTCACTAGCGATGGGAATGATGTTCCTCCATTGCTACCTGAAAAACCACTGAACATCATTGCTAGAGCAATAATCCAGCCCACTGCTGGCATCGCTGTTGTCAATGACAGAGTCATTCAGACTGCATTTCTTAACCACTTGAGGACTCAGCCTTTACCCCCCCCCCCCCCCCCCCCTTAAGGACCAGCGCTGTTTTGTCCATTCAGACCACTGCTGCTTTAACGGTTTATTGCTCGGTCATACAACCTACCACCTAAATGAATTTTGCATCCTTTTCTTCTCACTAATACAGCTTTCTTTTGATGCTATTTGATTGCTGCTGCGATTTTTAGTTTTTATTATATTCATCAAAAAAGACAATTTTTTAACTTTCTGTGCTGACATTTTTCAAATAAAGTAAAATTTTCTATACATTTGAGCGCAAAAGTTATTCTGCTACATGTCTTTGATAAAAAAACAAAACCATTCAGTGTATATTTATTGGATTGGGTAAAATTTATAGTGTTTACAAACTATGGTGCCAAAAGTGAATTTTCCCATTTTGGAAAGAAGACATCCCAAAGTACTCACTAAGAGGCATGGTGAGTTCATAGAAGATTTTATTTTTTGTCACAAGTTAGCGGAAAATGACACTTTGTGACAAAAATAAAAAAAAAAGTTTCCATTTCTGCTAACTTGTAACAAAAAAAAATGAAATCTGCCATGGGCTCAACATGCCCCTCAATGAATACCTTGAAGTGTCTACTTTTCAAAATGGGGTCATTTGTGGGGTGTGTTTACTGTCCTGGCATTTTGGGGGGTGCTGAATTGTAAGCACCCCTGTAAAGCCTAAAGGTGCTCATTGGACTGTGGGCCCCTTAGCGCAGTTTGGCTGCAAAAAAGTGTCACACATATGGTATTGCCATATGTGCCATATGTGGTATTGCCATATTGGGCAGCACGGTGGCGTAGTGGTTAGCTCTTTCGCCTTGCAGCGCTGGGTCCCTGGTTCGAATCCCAGCCAGGGCACTATCTGCAAAGAGTTTGTATGTTCTCTCCGTGTCTGCGTGGGTTTCCTCCGGGCACTCCGGTTTCCTCCCACATTCCAAAAAACATACAGATAAGTTAATTGGCTCCCCCTAAAATTGGCCCTAGACTACAGTACTTACACTACATAATATAGACATATGGCAATGGTAGGGATTAGATTGTGAGCTCCTTTGAGGGACAGTTAGTGACAAGATATATATATATACATTGTACAGCGCTGCGTAATATGTCAGCGCTATATAAATACTAAATAATAATAATAATAATACTCGGGAGAAGTAGTACAATGTGTTTTGGGGTGTATTTTTACACATACCCATGCTGGGTGGGAGAAATATCTCTGTAAATGACAATATTTTTTTTTTACACACAATTGTCCATTTACAGAGAGATTTCTCCCACTCAGCATGGGTATGTATAAAAAATACCCCCCAAAACACATTGTACTACCTCTCCCGAGTACGGCGATACCACATGTGTGGCACTTTTTTGCACCCTAACTGCGCTAAGGGGCCCAGAGTCCAATGAGCACCTTTAGCATTTCACAGGTCATTTTGAGGCATTTGGTTTCAAGACTACTCCTCGCGGTTTAGGGCCCCTAAAATGCCAGGGCAGTATAGGAACCCCACAAATGACCCCATTTTACAAAGAGGACATCCCAAGGTACTCCGTTAGGAGTATGGTGAGTTCATAGTAGATTATTTATAATGAGGAGTAGTCTACAAACCAAATGTCTCAAAATGACCTGTGAAATCCTAAAGGTACTCATTGGACTTTGGGCCCCTTAGCACAGTTAGGGTGCAATAAAGTGCCACACATGTGGTATCACCGTACTCAGGAGAAGTAGTACAATGTGTTTTGTGGTGTATTTTTACACATACCCATATTGGGCGGGAGAAATATCTCTGTAAATGGACAATGGACAAATGGACAAAAAAAACAAAAAATTGTCATTTACAGAGTGATTTCTTCCACCCAGCATGGGTATGTGTAAAAATACACCCTAAAACACATTGTACTACTTCTGCCGAGTACGACGATAGCACGTGTGGCACTTTTTTGCAGCCTAACTGCGCTAAGGGGCCCAACGTGCAATGACTACCTTTGGGCTTTACAAGGGTGCTCACAATTTAAACCCCCCCCCCCCACATGACAGGACAGTTAACAAACCCCACAAATGACCCCATTTTAGAAATAAGACACCACAAAGTATTCCATGAGGGGCATGGTGAGTTTATAAAAAAAAAAAAATTTGTCACAAGTTAGCAGAAAAGGATACTTTGTGAAAAAAAAACAAAAAACAACAATTTATGCTAACTTGTGACAAAATATTAAAATCTTCTATGAACTCACCATGCACCTCACGGAATACTTTGGGGTGTCCTCTTTCCAAAATGGGGTCATTTGTGGGGTCTGTCCTGGCATTTTAGGGTCTCTGCAATCATTACATGTATGGCCAGTATTTCTGCTATACTCCTTATATTGGGCATACAGGTAGTGCATTCTGGGCTGAAAGGAAAAATGAACGGCAAACATCCCTTCATTCGCATCGATCAATGTGGATGAACAAATAATGTGAAAAAAAAAAGAGGGGAAGGCGTCCGCCTGGACATAGGAGCTGCCACCCCAAAAATCCAAACCCACCAGCTTGTATGCCCAGGCAAACCTGATTTATTCATTCACATCGATCGATGTGAATGGAGAAATCATTGCTTGAGTTCTTTTTTGATACAAAGTGCTTGCCAAAGCATATGAACCCCAACACCGCTCCTCGGCCCATATGCCTCGGCAAACGTATCTTTTTTACTGTGGAGGAGAAATCTCATCCTACAGCGCTGCATGCACTGATTTTGTGTAACCTCACAGAAGCGCAATGCTTCTGTCAGGATGCATCATCAGTGCTGCAGCTGATTGGTCGGTTGGAAAAAAGAGAGAAGAAGAAGAAAAAAAAAAAAAAAAGCAAGCAAGCAGCAAAGCACTTCAATAACATTAACATTCACTTTTTAAACTTTATTAAATATGTTCAAACCAAACAATAACATTGGTAACCAAACATTAACTTTTTTGCTTACCTGTTTGTTTTTTACTTGCGATCTGAGGACAAACTTCTCCTCCCCCATGGGTCAACGTGCAAAGTGCAAATCGCACAGATATGTGGTGAAGTACATTATGCATTCTGTTCCAAGTGAAATGAGAGGTTTCTGGCAGGCCAGTGTATTTGGATCTCTCAAAACCTGATGTTTGGGTTCACACTGCATACTGGCCTATCCAGTCGGTCGAGCCTGTCGCACCGTCTCGCCCAAAACAGACCTTCAGAGAATACCACAAGAGTAGCATTCGGCCTAGTAATTAACTGCGTCGCCGTAGACTAACATGACTTCTGGGCCGACCCAAATTGCCGCAGAAGCCACGTAGTAACGTAGGCATGCACTAGCGTTAAGTCAAGCACTTCCGGCGTAGGTGGGGACCGCAAAGTGTGACTTTTGCTAGGCAATTTGCCCTAGCGCATCTCGCCAGTGTGAAATAGCACTGAGAGACCCTTGTGTGCCTACTGCTGTGTCTGTAGTTCCCTAGGTTCTAAAAGTGTGCCTTCTCGTGGTACCTCTCATAACACTCCCCTAGGCATAGGCCAGGCTGGTCAGGACAGAAGGGACAGTAAACGGGGGTGTCACGCCTTATTCCAGCCTTGCTGCAGACATGACATCTTTTTCTGGGGTTGCGTTGAGTTGGGGTACTGGGAATCGGGTAGGTGTAATGCCTTCCATGCAGCCGGCTAGTTGCATTTGGGGGTTGGGCTCTGGCACCTCCTGGATACAGGAGTGCCAAAACGATCTCTTCCTGGAATTGAAGGAAAGATCCAGTTCTCCCAGCCTTACTGTAGAGAACAAAGCTGTTGTACATCGCCAATTGAATTAAATACACAGACACTTTCTTATACCAGCGTCTGGTTTTCCGGGAAATTAAATAGGGCCCTAACATCTGGTCATTGAAGTCCACCCCTCCCATGTTGGCATTATTGTCGTGGATGGCGAGGGGCTTTTCAATGACCTCTGTTGGCCGTGTAATTTGTACTGTCGTGTCTGTGTGAATGGTAGGCAGAAGGTAAACGTCCCTCTTGTCCTTCCATTTCACCGAGAGCAAGTCATCGGTACACAAGGTGGCACTCTCCCCCCGTTGAAGTCTGGTGTTAACGAGCCGTTGGGGGAAGCCCCGGCGACTAGGCCGCACGGTGCCACAGCATTGGATTCCTTCTAACTTTAAGTGCTGATAGAGGGCCACACTTGTGTAAAAGTTGTCCACATAAAGATAGTACCCCATATGGAACAAGGGTGACACCAAGTCCCACACAATCTTTCCACTGCTCCCCAGGTAGTCAGGACATCCGACCGGCTCCAATTTTGAGTCTTTTCCCTCATAGACCCTAAAACGAGATGTATAGCCTGTGGCCCTATCACAGAGCTTATACAGTTTCACCCCATACCGGGCACACTTGCTTGGGATGTACTGTTTGATGCCAAGGCGCCCGGTAAAATGTACGAGAGACTCGTCTACACAGATGTTCTGTTCAGGGGTATAAGCATCTGCAAATGTGGATGACAGGTGGTCTATGAGGGGCCGAATTTTGTGGAGCCGGTCATAAGCTGGGTGGTCTCTTGCATGCCAGGTTTTGCTGTCATTGAAATGCAGGAAGCGCAGGATGATCTCAAATCGCGACCTGGACATAGCAGCAGAGAACATGGGCATGTTATGTATTAGGCATGTAGACCAATAAGAGCACAATACATTTTTTTTTTAATAATACCCATGTTGAGGAGAAGGCCCAAAAAAAATAAGTTCGGAAACTTGGAGTGGTTTCCACCGAAAAGGCTGGGCGTGGCAGCTTTTCGGATTGGCGGTTATAAATAGTGTGGCATAACGGTTGGTCTCAGTCACAATTAAGTCAAGGAGATCCTGGGTGAGGAACAGTTCAAAAAAGTCTAGGGCCGATCCTAGTTCAACTGTCTCCACCTGGACTCCAGACTGGGCGGTGAAAGGGGGCAGTACGGGTGCGGCGGGATCAGGGGAATGCCAATCAGGGTTTGCCAGCACCTCTGGAAAACTAATGGGAGTATGGGCCCGTCTACTTGGTGGCTGCGAATCGGGTCTTAATGCACGTACCACCGAACCAGTTTCTACTACCAGGCTGGTGTTCGCCACTTCACCAGGGTCTTCTACGGTAGTACTGGTGTTGATAGGTCCAGGAGATGCTGCGCTGCTGGTGCATGCCTCACAAAGAAAAATCAGATCAGCGCCAGCACCACTCTGCTGCCCTTGAGACTGATCTTACGCCACCTGCAGTCCAGTGACATGGGGTGTGGTACGCCTAGCTCTAGCCGGGACCTCAACCTCGTCATCGGAACTATCGGTCAGAGAGCCACTGCTGTCTACAGGATCGTACTCTGAACCAGAAGATTCATTGAATAAGTCGACCCAATCATCCTCATCCGACTGGTCCATGTACCTGTAGATGTCTTCATTGGAAAACCTTTTTTTTTGCCATGGTGGCCTACTAAATTTAGGAGGTATTCCTCTGAGACTACCCAGGAAAAAGAGCCTAGCGAAAGGGAGTATTTGAGAGGTAGAAAGCTGTGGTCACTGAGTTTTGATTAAAAAAAATCAAAACTGATGTTTACAGTGCCACAGCTAGTGTACAGTGTTTTTTGCAGTGATCAGAAAGAAAAAATTTCTGTCACTGCGGTGGGGCGGGCTGAACGCAGTGCAGGCGAACGATCAGGTCTGATCGGGCCAACACTGCGTTTTTTTGTGGATCCTACTGACCCTAATATAGATCTGACTGTGATCACTAATGATCACTTACAGATACTATATAGTACCAATGCTGATTAGCGACAGTGATGACGCTAATTAGGGACTGTGGTGCAGTGGGCTGAGCACTAACTGACACTAACAACCCTTTTGCCTAGCTAACTGGCCTAACTGTTACCACTAGTGATACTAAAAAAGTGACAGTTTTCACTGATCACTGTTTTTAGATCACTAGGATAGTGACGGTGAGGGGGGAGGGGGGGGGGGGTTGGGGATCAGAGAGCAATCACAAATAATCAAAAACAATCACGAGGCAATTACAACACAATTACAGCAATCTGCGCAATCAAAGCCAATCAAGGAGCAATTGAATCCAGTAACACGACCATCAAAAACCAATTACGTGACAATTGAAGCCAATCACACGACAATCAATGCTAATCACAGGGCAATTGAGACAATCAAGACACAGGGCAAAACAGCCAATCAGAGGGCAATTGGTGCAATCAAACCCAATCTCGGGGCAATTGAAGCCAATCACTGAGCAATCGAAAACCAATTACGTGACAATCGATGCCAATCACAGGGCAATTGAGACAATTGTAGCCAAACAAAGCACAATCAAGACTTACAGACAGGAGATAAGATACACAATGGCAGGGGGGAGAGTATACCCAAACAATGCACAAGGGAGGTGTGGGGAGGATCTGAGGGGGTGGGTGATCAGCAGTTGGGGGTCTGATCTGATGGATCGGAGTGACAGGTGTGACGGGGTGATAGATAGGTTATTGACGGGTAATAAGTGGGTGAAACCGATGTAAACAATTGACTGCTGATGTGATTCGGGGGGGGGGGGGTCTCGGGGGGATCTGAAAGGGTGGGTGTGTGTTCAGAAGCCCCTAAGGGGCAGTTAGGGGTCTGATCTGATGGGGGGCAGTTACAGGTGGTGACAAGGGATGATTGACAGGTGGCAGGTGATCGACAGCTGCTCAGCGGGCAATTACAGGGAAGATGGATAGATGCAGTATACGGGGGGGGGAGGGGTATCAGGGGTGGGGAGATCTGAAGGGGTGGGGGGGGTCTGATCTGATGGATAGGAGTGACAGGGGGTGATAGATGGGTTATTGACGGGTAATAAGTGGGTGTTTACAGGTAAAAACAGGAGTAAACAATGGACTGCTGATGTGATCGGGGGGGGGGGGTCTCGGGGGGATCTGAAAGGGTGGGTGGATGATCAGAAGCCCCTAAGGGGCAGTTGGGGGTCTGACCTGATGTAGGGCAGTGACAGGTGGTGACAAGGGATGACTGACAGGTGACTGATAGGTGACTGACATCAGATTAGTGGGCAATTACAGGGGAGTCAGGTAAATGCAGTATACAGGAGGGCAAAGGGGGGGGACAGGGGTGGGGGGTGATCAGATACCCCTAAGGGGTAGTTGGGGGTCTAATCTGATGGATAGGAGTGACAGGTGGGGACAGGGATTGATTTGTGATATGGGGGGTGGTTAGGTGCACACTGTGGGCTGCAGCTGGGTACAGGGGGGGGGGGGGTCTGATGTGTGCTACGGGTGATCGGGGGGTCTGTGGGGCTCCTAAAGTGTGTGTGTCTTTCTCTTACTGTGCTGTAGCCGCGCGATCGCTAATTAATTAGCCTGCAGCCGGCGACGCAGATGTGCGTCGCTGGTCCTGCAGCTACCACTTTGCCGCCGCACGGTATGAGTGTGCGGTCGGCAAGTGGTTAATTACAGTTATGTACATTCCACTATTTAAAGGGACTCCGAGCAGTGCAGAAACTATGGAAAGATGCACATCATTTTAAAGCTCTCTTTCTCCTCTTTCCAATGATATATAAACCGCCACCCTACGCCTTTTAGTTTTCGCTATTTTCGCGATTGAAATTGCCGCGGCTGCGATTTCGAATGCGAAAATAGAGAAAACTAAAAGGTGTAGGGCAACGATTTAGGTGTCGTCAGAAAGAGGAGAAAGAGAGCTTTAAAATGATATCCATCAAGCCATAGTTATATTGTATTACACAGGGCGACTTTTTGTCAAAGTCAGCAGCTGCATTCAGCAGAATGGAGCTGCTGACACTGGGGAAAGTGTCGTCCTGTGTAATACAATATAACTATGGCTTGATGGATATCATTTTAAAGCTCTCTTTCTCCTCTTTCTGACGACACCTAAATCGTTGCCCTACGCCTTTTAGTTTTCTCTATTTTCGCGATCGAAATCGCGGTCGCGGCAATTTCAATCGCGAAAATAGCGAAAACTAAAATACATAGGGTGGTGGTTTATATATCATTGGAAAGAGGAGAAAGAGAGCTTTAAAATGATGTGCATCTTTCCATAGTTTCTGCACTGCTCGGAGTCCCTTTAATTATCACTTCTATTTTAGCAATTCAATATTAAAAAGAATTCAATAAAAATATACAGTGAGAAGCAGAAATCTAATAATCTGGTGTTATGCTCTGAAAATAAATCAGGAAAGAGCAGGATACTGATAATAGGTCATTTGTATGTAAAGGATAGTTGTCTTAAGAGAAAGAAACTTTATATGGCAGCTTTCTTCACATTAACTGTAGTGAGGAAGAAAGTTTAGACAAGTGCCCAGTGAAGTGTTTGTTGTTGTTTCCTGCAGAAGGAGTCACAGTGCTGCCTCAGCACTCATCCATTCGGGAAGCCTCTAGACTCTATGTTTACAGTCAACACAAAGCAGACATCTTCTCTTAGTGTCTGAATGGATGGATGACTAGGGAATGCCAGTGAAAAGACTGGACACAGGTTGCTGATTGCTAACATTGTGCCATTTACAGAAGAGGTATGTTAACCAAATGTAATGAACACCAACAGGGTCAGATCACATCCTCTCTTCTGGCCTTGTTTTCTATGGGTTCTTCTAGAGCCACCAGTAGACCATCACAGAAAGGCTTTACACATGGGTGGCTTGTGCACTGGGATCAGGAAGTCTCCAGTGACAGGTGTTTACAGCAAAGTGTTGGTGAAAAAGTCACTTTTGTCAGTTTCTCACTTTCTGTTTTGAGTCATGAGTCAGATAAGGTGAGTAGGAGGTTTTGTCTTGTGGCTATGCATCAAGGCCTGGGCATTTAGGACAAACATCATTCATCATACTTGTTACCAAGTTTATTCTTTACGGTAAATATTGTGCCCTGAAAGTCATGAGCTTACCCATTCAGTTGCATTATTAGTAATATGCAAAGAAACCACTCCTAGCCATCTGACTTTTGTACACCTTAAGGCCCCTTATTCATTTCACTTTTTCTGCTAAGTTTATTCTCCTAGGTGATATCTTTACACCTTATCAATACAATGGGCCATATGCAATTCACTTTTTCACCTGAGTTTTCTCCTAGATGATATTTTTAAACTTGTCAATAAATTGCCTTTTAAGCCACCAGAAAACAAGAAAATACTCAAAATAATTTTGATAGCACTTTTTCACCTACTTTTTGGTACTTTTTTAGTTGAAAAGTGCTGAAAAGTTATTTTAATTGAAGATGAAAAATTATCTCCTGGGAGAAAAGTCAGGTGAAAAAGTGAATTGCATATGGCCCATTGCCTTTTAAGCCACCAACAAGCAAGAAAAGACTCAAAATAATTTTGACGCTACTTTTTCACCTACTTTTTTGGTACTTTCTCAACAGCGAGTGCTGAAAAGTTAACAGATGGTGAAAAATTATCTCCTAGGAGAAAACTTAGGAGAAAAAGTAACGTGAATAAGGCCCTTCATCTTTGCCTCTTTATCCTGTTATGTTGGATATATGTCTGCAGGCACACAGTGAACAGGGATTAGCACCAGGCTAGGCAGTAAGCTGCAGATTAGTCTTGGTTAGGGTTTCACTTGCCCAAAAAAGCATACTTGCTAATAGAGTCAATGAGTAAGCAGATCATGGGTGTGTGTCAGAGGCACCTGGTCCACCAGGCCAACCAAGCGGTCGCCTGGGGAGCTGTTGGGGGGGGGGCACTTCTGTGTGTGTGTGGGGGGGGGGGGGGGTACAGGTGACGAACTGGCTCGTGGCATCTAATAGACGTCGCACCAGTTCACTCCCCGCAGCCTGCAGCTCACCTCAGCTTGCAGGAGTCTTCTGGCAGGCAGTGCAGGTCTACGGGAAGATGTCGTCCGAAGCCCTGCACTGAAGACTATTTGTGTCTCCAGTGCAGGGCTTTGGTCGCCATCTTCCCGTAGCCCTGCTCTGCCTGTGTCAATGCGAGAGTTCCACAGGAAAATCATCGAGGGAGCTGCCCGCCGAGAGAGGAGTCTACTTCAGATGAGTAAGATGAGTAAGTGCTTTTTTTTTTTTTTTTTTTTTACAGGTGCACATTATTTTCTGGTGAAACACTGCCCACATTATGATTACTTTCTAGTGAAACATTGCTGCATCATGATTATTTTCTGATGAAACGCTGCCCCATTACCATTGTTTTCTGGTGAAACATTGCAGCATTATGATTATTTTCTGGTGAAACTCTGTCCATATTATGAATATTTTCTGGTGAAACATTGCTGCATCACGATTATTTTCTGGTGAAATACTGCCCACATTACAATTATTTTATGGTGAAAAATTGCTGCATTACCATTGTTGTCTGGTGAAATGCTGCCCTATTACAATTATTTTATGGTGAAACATTGCCGAATTACGATTAATTTCTGGTGAAATGCTGCCCCATTACGATTATTGTATGGTAAAACATTGCCGAATTACGATTATTTTCTGGTGAAATGCTGCCCACGTTACGATTATTTTCTGGTGAAACGCTGCCCCATTACGATTATTTTATGGTGAAACATTGGCGCATTACAATTATTTTCTGGTGAAACATTTCTGCATTACGATTATTTTCTGCTGAAACATTGCCGCATTACAATTATTTTATGGTGAAACGCTGCCACATTATGATTATTTTCATGGGGGGGGGGGGGGGGGCACCAGGGGGTGTTGTTTGGGTGTCACAGGTTTTCTCGCCTGAAGTGACAAAATGGCTAGAGGCACACACACTTGTGCCACACATAGATCTCAATTGCACTTGGCTGATTCCAGTGCACAAGCAAATATCCGTTTACTTTAATAGTTTGTTTGCCCACAATATGCCAATTATCATTCTAAATACATATAGTTTCTCTGTTTATTTTCTCCAAAACTCTTGTTAACCTTTGGTCACAGGAACGAACATTATCCTTTCCTCCGAAACCACTCCTGCTGTTCGTACATAGATTTCTGAATTTCCATTGCATTGATGACGTAATGTTGATGCTTCCAGCTGGGTCTCAACTGCTAGAGGAGGATCACTGCAGCAGCCTTCTGCTGTATTTCTGGAAGGGACATGTTTTTTACAGCCATCACAGCCACTAACCTCCCGCCCTCTAGTCCTTCATTTGACAATAGTCATGACATGATGGGGGGTGGTGCAATCTAACATGAAGGTGGCAGCCAATTATTTTTTTCTCTCCTCCTTTCGCTGCTGCTCCTCTCTTCAAATACCTACACTGGATTCCATTTCAGCTCAGAATACAATTCAGGCAACTGTGCTTTGACTTAAAATAAGTCCACTGCTCCTGTTCCACTAACATTTCTAACATTGTACATAAGTACACTGCAACCAACCTCTCTGCTCATTAAATTGTCTTCCAATGACTTCCTTTTTAAATTTGAAATTGGGTGTTGCAAGAATCATGGGGCATGGGGATAGGTCATGAAGTGACAATATGTATATACTGTACATTTCCCCCAATCAAGATAATCTCCCAATCGTGCATCAACACAGCCGACAGCAATATTACCATTACTACTGCCAGCAGTTTACAGCTAGTTATGTCATTAGCCCAACCCACTGTACTGGAGTAATTCAAGCATTGCTACGGTAACGGCGTTATGTGCATTACCATAGCAACACTCACAATGCTCAAGTACTGTGGGTTGCATATAAGTTGTGATAACCTGCTAGTGGTAGCAACGGTAATATTGCTATGCCCTGTCTGCATAAAGTAATATTATCACAGTTACGTGCATCAACCCCATGTTCCCAAAATAACATGTAGACAACATTTGCCCCCTACAATTACATAGTTTGGTGGCATGTCCTCCAAAATTAATAGCAGATCATGAATATTGAGTAATTCAATTGTACAGTCTTACCATTCAGCCTTTATTTAATATTTATCAAAAGCTGCCAGAAGCTACTAAGCTGCTTCTCTCCCATCACCCAAAAGCCAATGGGGGGGGGGGGGGGGGGAGTAAAGGCTTACCACCTGCAGGGAAGATTACCTGGCATAGCCATGGCCAAAGCAATGTTAACCTGTGGTCTTGCCCAGCACACAAACACTTTTAGGAAAACAAGTAAATTAGGAATTGAGTTCAGGTCAGGAACAGCAAGGTGTAATTCACTTATGTGCTTAACATAAAAGACTTTTATAGTAACCTTTAACATTGTCATTAACCTTTATGGCAATAGCAAAAGGTTCTAAAGGGAAAATTAGTGGCGGTAGGAGGCTGTTATAATAACTGAGATCCAGCGCTATGCTCTTCCTCCTCGTCTTGTCCTTTGGGATGATGCAGATGCTGTCCCTCAGTTCTTCCATTGGGCACACACACCCTTGAAAATGTGTGCAGTACAGAATGCTTCTTAGCAGGCTGGCGGGGGTGTGTGAATACTGCACTGCCATTATTAAAATCAGTCTCGTCATCCTTGCCTGTTGGTCAATGCTATTGCTCAGTCCTGCCAATCAGTCCAGCCCCCACATGATGCACTGCCTTCTAGTCTGCACTTGTTGTCCTTATCCCTAATTTACCAGCCTGCCAGTCTTCTCCTCACGTGTAGTCCGTATCCGTGGCTTTCCAGCCTGCCAGCCCACATCCCCTTTACACTTTGCCCAATTGTTTTTCTCACAACTGCTATGGATAACCCCAGGGCTTGTGACTTAGTGGTCACTTGCAACAAAGCCATCTACCGCTCGCCCCTTTCAGGCAAAGCTGGAGAAGGCCAGTGGTCACTTAGATTCCACAACCTGGGATTGCCCTATGTCTTCCATAATTGCTGAGATTAATAAGGCTTTCACAAAAGCAGTGAGTCAACATCGACCCTGCAGAAGAGGAATCATTTGCTGCCCAACTATATGGATGAATCTCCAAACTTGAGGTCTTCCTACAAGCATTTTAACAAGGTTATCTCCACCTAGATAATCATCCTTGGGTTTTGCCATATCCAACTGCTTCCCTTCCCCCAGTAGTCTCTATGTCTGTCTCAGCACAGGAGCCCAGTAGTGACTGCAGGGAGTTTAGAACCTTCGAAACTCTTGTTACCCAGAACATTCTCAAAATTGGCATGGTCATCTTGCTCTTGGAAGCTGAAGCTCAAACCTGTTCAAACAGCCTATAATTTGCTATATCTGTATTTTAAAGCTCACTGCCTCATCTTCTAACGCCTTTTTCTACTCCCCCAGTGTCTCCACCCCCCTACCCTCTAGACTCTAAGTAAACAAGCAGGGACCTCACGCTTGTGTTTTCTGTTTCTGTGCTTTTTATCACATTTATATCCATCAATATTGGTGATGTTTTTCAAACTACACATCAATTGTATCGCCGGGGATCGCCGATCTCGTACAGCGCTGCCGGAGGCCGCAGCGCTGTATGCTTGTAAACAGCGATCTGCGGCTAGCAGGCTAATCACGGAACTCTGTTCCGTGAAGTGGCAGGGAACAAACGCACATGCGCGCGACCGTTCCCTGGGAAACTGCAGCCCCAGGACTTGACGCCAATTGGCGTAAGGCGGTCCTGGGGCTGCCGCCGCGGTCACGCCCAATGGCGTGAGGTGGTCTTTAAGTAGTTAACACCCACCTCGGGTTCTCTTAATTTAAGGGAATTTGATATGGTTTTTTAGTTAAAAGACAACTGTAGTGAGAAAAATTTGGAGGCTGCCAAATGTAGTTCCTTTTAAACAATACCAGTTGACTGGCAGCCCTACTGATCTATTTAACTGTAGCAGTGTCTGAATAACACCAGAAACAAGCATGCAGCTAATCTTGTCAGATCTGACAATAATGTCAGAAACACCTGATCTGCTGCATGCTTGTTCAGGGTCAATGGCTAAAAGTAATAGAGGCAAAGGATCAGCAGGACTGCCAGGCAACTAGTATTGTTTAAAAGGAAATAAATATGGCAGCCTCTATATGCCTCTTGCTTCAGTTGTCCTTTAACTTAGAATGAGACCCCTGCAATGTTTAAACTTTTGAATTATTACATACAATTTTGTATTGTATTTGTATTCTATGCTCTATGCAGTCTTATGGTGGTTATATTATTAATTATCTAACTGCAGGCATTAGTTTTTATTGACATTGAAAGTAAAGTTAACCCTCTGCACACTATCATGCTATAGCTGATACTTATTCGTAAAAAAGGGACTATAAGACGTGCATTGTCTGCTAACGTCTGCTTAAAAACAGGAAATAAATATACGTAGTACAAGCTGAAGATCTGCGTTAAAACAGGAACTCAGCATAAAATCAGGGGTTGTCACACTTCTGCTAGTAAAAGAGGGATTTTAGTTGCTAGCGGTGCATAAGCTCACCAATGCCTACAATGTATCCCAGGTCTGGTGTGTCCTACTCTACTGGGCAGTATGCCTATGTAACTGTACAATGTACCCTGCTCAGAGTGGATTGCAGGTGCTTGTCAAGTTGGGATGGAGCTGCAAGTTCTGTTAAGTTGGCAGACAGGTGGCCACACCCACAAATGAATGTGCTATTAAAGTGAAACTCCACTTTCTGTGAAAATTGTTACGAGCATATGTAAGTGTTCTGCATAAATGTTTACATTTTATGGTTATTATGTATGATATGGGTATAATTTCATTACATTTTTCAGCTAGCTATGAAATTCCACAACTGACTGAAACTTAGATTGTTCTTCTTTGTAAGCCTGGATTCTATACCTTTTGTGGAGTATGGAAACTCCCCATTTTGCTGGAGGAGTAATTAGCAGCATGGAAAAGGTGCTTGTTACTTGATTTCTACACCTGGACTAATCCACTGATTGGCAGGAAATCTGCCCAGTCTCTGTTGGTAATCGTGTTAAATAACTGTGATTTACATGAATATTTTACTATTTTAAATTTAAGCAAACTGAGATAAAGTTTGCCATTGCTGCTTAACTCAAATTCTGCCTTTTTTCACAGCAACAGCAGAGATCCACTTTAAAGCTGCAATATTCAGGTGGTAAGCAGAGGAATTTACATCACTCCTAAAGGACACAAAGGGCATACTCTTTAAACACTGGTAAAATGACTGTGTGCTGCACTAGCAATGGGCATGTTACCTAGTAAACGCAAGTTGCGCTAATTGCGCAACACTCAATGCTCATAGTCAATAAACGCCGATACAATTACCATGCATGCCGATGCATGCCAATTTTACTGATGGTTAGTGAATATGCCCCAAGGTGCCATGTAAAAATATTAAGCTTTGGGCAATATTTATATAACAATTTTTTATATAAATACCAATGAAATAATAATAACAATAAATTCTTCTTTAATGAGGTCAATTAAAATGCAGTAGCCCACACATACCAATCATGTTTTTTTTTTTCATTGCTCTGACTGTTCTGAAATCTAATCTGTTGCTAATGGTTACGAGATTTTAATTGCCCTAAACTGACAGCATGGGACTTTAAGATTCAGAAGTGTGTCCTGATTTGAATTGTGATTCCACATAGCTGCTGAGGGTATTTATACTTTTGTCTTGATGTTTGTGCATGGAAGGTGACACAGAATGCCACCTACTGCACACAGGCATTCCAAGAAAACTTGCACTTTTGTGCTTATGGAGTTGATCTGAAAATGTCATAAGAAAGCAAGGAAGCAAGACTTATGGAAGAAAAAAATCAAAGGTTTTGGCTTGAGAAGCTATTCCCATAAAGGCTTAATCCCTTGTCACACAAAGGTCATCTTTCCTTTAAAATGTGTTTATGATCCCTTTGTGTATTGTATCTTGCCACAAAAGCTCCTCTGCAGTCTCAAGGATGAAGGGGCAGTTCTATGGCTCTCATGGGGGTTTATTGCCCTCACTGGCATAAGAATAACGGCAAGAGACCAAACTAGTGCCAGTGTGACAAAGGCTGGAACCCCAAGGGCTCGCATGAGCTGGCTTTCATGTAGCACATAAATCTTGCAGAGTTGGAATAATTAAAAAGACTTCTCCTGGGGGCTTGATGATTTGTTTTTACAATTCCCCAGGCTTCTTCATTTCCACCTCCAGTGGTCCAGCAGTGAGGCAGCCAGAGTGGGGAATAAATGTGATTGGCTAGAAGGTTCTGTTCCAAATGTTTTCATTACGATCATATAGAGAGTTGTCTGAGTACCCAGCAATCAACATCCTAACATCCCCTAGAAAAAGCAGCATTATCACCTGCTATTCCCAACACTGGATGTGTTGCTTTCTGTTTCTGTACAAATATATCATTTCTATTAATCCAGCAATACAGCATACAGTACGATGAGGAAACTGTTTTTAAAGGGATTAAAATGTTTTTTTGCCAAATTCTTTTTGGACTTTGATACATTTGCAAAATAAAAAAAAGTTTTGGGTAGTTTACAAAAGTATGCATAATTAATTTAAAATACTGTTCTTAACCAGTTGAGGACCACAGTCTTTTCGCCCCTTAAGGACCAGAGCCTTTTTTTCCATTCAGACCACTGCAGCTTTCACGGTTTATTGCTCGGTCATACAACCTACCACCTAAATGAATTTTACCTCCTTTTCTTGTCACTAATACAGCTTTCTTTTGGTGCTATTTGATTGTTGCTGCGAGTTTTACTTTTTATTATATTCATCAAAAAAGACATGAATTTTGTCAAAAAAATGACTTTTTTAACTTTCTGTGCTGACATATTTCAAATAAAGTAAAATTTCCTATACATTTGAGCGCGAAAGTTATTCTGCTACATGTCTTTGATAAAAAACAAAAACATTCAGTGTATATTTATTGGATTAGGTAAAAGTTATAGCGTTTACAAACTATGGTGCAAAAGTGAATTTTCCCATTTTGAAGCATCTCTGCCTTTTCTAACCACCTGTCATGTTTCATGAGGTGCTAAAATTCCAGGATAGTATAAATACCCACCAAATGACCCCATTTTGGAAAGAAGACATCCCAAAGTATTCAGTGAGAGGCATGGTGAGTTAATAGAAGATTTTATTTTTTGTCACAAGTTAGCGGAAAATGACACTTTGTGACAAAAAAAAAAGTTTCCATTTCTTCTAAGTTGTGACAAAAAAAAAAAAGAAATCTACCACGGACTCACTATGCTCCTCTCTGAATACCTTGAAGTGTCTACTTTCCAAAATGGGGTCATTTGTGGGGTGTGTTCACTGTCCTGGCATTTTGGGGGGTGCCTAATTGTAAGCACCCCTATAAAGCCTAAAGATGCTCATTGGACTTTGGGCCCCTTAGCGCAGTTAGGCTGCAAAAAAGTGCCACACATGTGGTATTGCCGTACTCAGGAGAAGTAGTATAATGTCTTTTGGGGTGTATTTTTACACATACCCATGCTGGGTAGGAGAAATATCTCCGTAAATGACAATTTTTTATTTTTTTTACACACAATTGTCTATTTACAGAGATATTTCTCCCACTCAGCATGGGAATGTGTAAAAAAAACACCCCAAAACACATTATACTACTTCTCCTGAGTACGGCGATACCACATGTGTGGCACTTTTTTGCACCCTAACTGCGCTAAGGGGCCCAAAGTCCAATGAGTACCTTTAGGATTTCACAGGTCATTTTGCGACATTTGGTTTCAAGACTACACCTCACGGTTAGGGCCCCTAAAATGCCAGGGCAGTAACCCCACAAATGACCCCATTTTAGAAAGAAGACACCCCAAGGTATTCCGTTAGGAGTACGGTGAGTTCATAGAAGATTTTTTTTTTGTCACAAGTTAGCGGAAATTGATTTTAATTGTGTTTTTTCACCAAGTGTCATTTTCCGCTAACTTCTGACAAAAAATAAAATCTTCTATGAACTCACCATACTCCTAACGGAATACCTTTGGGTGTCTTCTTTCTAAAATGGGGTAATTTGTGGGGTTCCTATACTGCCCTGGCATTTTAGGAGCCCTAAACCGTGAGGAGTAGTCTTGAAACCAAATGTCGCAAAATGACCTGTGAAATCCTAAAGGTACTCATTGGACTTCGGGCCCCTTAGCGCACTTAGGGTGCAAAAAAGTGCCGCACATGTGGTACCGCCGTACTGAGGAGAAGTAGTATAATGTGTTTTGTGGTGTATTTTTACACATACAGATGCTGGGTGGGAGAAATATCTCTGTAAATGACAATTGTTTGATTTGTTTTACACACAATTGTCCATTTACAGAGAGATTTCTCCCACCCAGCATGGGTATGTATAAAAATACACCCCAAAACACATTATACTACTTCTCCTGAGTACGGCAATACCACATGTGTGACACTTTTTTGCAACCTAGGTGCGCTAAGGGGCCTAACGTCCTATTCACAGGTCATTTTGAGGCATTTGGATTCTAGACTACTCCTCACGGTTTAGGGCCCCTAAAATGCCAGGGCAGTATAGGAACCCTACAAGGGACCCCATTTTAGAAAGAAGACACCCCAAGGTATTCTGTTAGGAGTATGGTGAGTTCATATAAGATTTTTTTTTTGTCACAAGTTAGCGGAAAATGACACTTTGTGAAAAAAAAAAACAATACAAATCAATTTCCGCTAACTTGTGACAAAAAATGAAATCTTCTATGAACTCATCATACACCTAACAGAATACCTTGGGGTGTCTTCATTCTAAAATGGGGTCACTTGTGGGGTTCCTATACTGCCCTGGCATTTTAGGGGCCCTAAACCGTGAGTAGTCTGGAAACCAAATGCCGCAAAATGACCCTTGAAATCCTAAAGGTACTCATTGGACTTTGGGCCCCTTAACGCAGTTAGGGTGCAAAAAAGTGTCACACATGTGGTATCGCCGTACTCAGGAGAAGTGTTACAATGTGTTTTGTGGTGTATTTTTACATATAACCATGCTGGGTGGGAGAAATATCTCTGTAAATGACACATTTTTGATTTTTTTTAAACACAATTGTCCATTTACAGAGAGATTTCTCCCACTCAGCATGGGTATGTGTAAAAATACACCACAAAACACATTATACTACTTCTCCTGAGTACGGCAATACCACATGTGTGACACTTTTTTGCAGCCTAGGTGCGCTAAGGGGCCCAACGTCCTATTCACAGGTCATTTTGAGGCATTTGTTTTCTAGACTACTCCTCACGGTTTAGGGCCCCTAAAATGCCAGGGCAGTATAGGAACCCCACAAGTGACCCCATTTTAGAAAGAAGACACCCCAAGGTATTACGTTAGGTGTATAGTGAGTTCATAGAAGATTTTATTTTTTGTCACAAGTTAGTGAAAAATGACACTTTGTGAAAAAAACAATAAAAATCAATTTCCGCTAACTGTTGACAAAATATAATATCTTCTATGAACTCGTCATACACCTAACAGAATACCTTGGGGTATCTTTTTACTAAAATGGGGTCACTTGTGGGCTTCCTATACTGCCCTGGCATTTTACGGGCCCAAAACCGTGAGTAGTCTGGAAACCAAATTTCTCAAAATGACTGTTCAGGGGTATAAACATCTACAAATTTTGATGACAGGTGGTCTATGAGGGGGCAAATTTTGTGAAACCGGTCATAAGCAGGGTGGCCTCTTAGATGACAGGTTGTATTGGGCCTGATCTGATGGATAGGAGTGCTAGGGGGGTGACAGGAGGTCATTGATGGGTGTCTCAGGGGGTGGTTAGAGGGGAAAATAGATGCAATCAATGCACTGGGGAGGTGATCGGAAGGGGTTCTGAGGGGGGTCTGAGGGTATGGCCAAGTGATCAAGAGCCCACACGGGGCAAATTAGGGCCTGATCTGGTGGGTAGGTGTGCTAGGGGGTGACAGGTGGTGACAGGAGGTGATTGATGGGTGTCTCAAGGTGTGATTAGAGGGGGGAAATAGATGCAAGCAATGCATTGGCGAGGTGATCAGGGCTGGGGTCTGAGGGCGTTCTGAGGGTGTGGGCGGGTGATTGGGTGCCCTAGGGGCAGATAGGGGTCTAATCTGATGGGTAGCAGTGACAGGGGCTGATTGATGGGTGATCAGTGGGTGATTAGATGGCAGAACAGATGTAAACAATGCACTATAGAGGTGATCTAAGGGTAGGTCTGGGGCAATCTGATGGTGTGGGTGGGTGATCAGATTGCCCGCAAGGGGCAGGTTAGGGGCTGATTGATGGGTGGCAGTGACAGGGGGTGATTGATGGGTGGCAGTGACAGGGGGTGATTGATGGGTGATTAATAGGTGATTGACAGGTGATTGACAGGTGATCAGTGGGTTAGTACAGGGAAGAACAGATGTAAATAATGCACTGGCGAATTGATAAGGGGGGGTCTGAGGGCAATCTGAGCGTGTGGGTAGGTGATTGGGTGCCCGCAAGGGGCAGATTAGGGTCTGATTAATCTGATTAATCTGATGGGTAACAGTGACAGGTGGTGATAGGGGGTGATTGATGGGTAATCCTTCATTGAATTGAATTGAATTGAATTGAATTGAATTGAATTAATTAGTCGGTGTTTAGGGTAGAGAACAGATGTAAACACTGCACTTGGAAGGTGATCTGACGTCGGATCTGCGGGCGATCTATTGGTGTGGGTGGGTGATCAGATTGCCCGCAAGGGGCAGGTTAGGGGCTGATTGATGGGTGGCAGTGACAGGGGGTGATTGATGGGTGATTGACAGGTGATTAGCAGGTGATCAGGGGGGATAGATGCATACAGTACACAGATCAGGAGGGAGCAGGGGGCAGTTTAAGGTTAAAAAAAATAGCAGTGACAGAAAGTGACAGGGAGTGATTGATGGGTGATTAGGGGGGTGATTGGGTGCTAACAGTGGTCTGGGGGGTGGGCAGGGGGGGGTCTGAGGGGTGCTGTGGGCGATCAGGGGGTGGGGGGGGGAAATCAGTGTGCTTGGGTGCAGACTAGGGTGGCTGCAGCCTGCCCTGGTGGTCCCTCGGACACTGGGACCACCAGGGCAGGAGGCAGCCAGTATAATAGGCTTTGTATACATTACAAAGCCTATTATACACTGTACGTGCGGCGATCCGGGTGCTAGTTACGGCACGAGGGGGGCGGAGCCAGTCGCCGCCGGCTGATCGCGTCACGAATGACGCGATCGCCGCATAACCACGCCTGTCGCTGCCGCCTCCGCCGATGGGCATATTGCGGTCGTTTAGGCCCAGTCTTTGCCGCCGCCCATCGGCTGGGGCCGGTCGGCAAGTGGTTAAGGTACATATTAAAAGTTTATTTCTGAATTGCAAATTTAACCACTTGATGACCCAGCCTTTACCCCCCTTAAGGACCAGCGCTGTTTTCGCTGATCTGTGCTGGGTGGGCTCTACAGAGCGACCACATCGCCCCCCTTTTTCCCCACTAGGGGGATGATGTGCTGGGGGGGTCTGATCGCTCCTGCCTGCGTGTGGCTGGCTGGGGGGGGGGCACCTCGAAGCCCCCTCCACCGCAGGATTCCCCCTCTCCCTCTCCTCCCTCCCTTCCCCGGAGATCGGAGGCTGCACAGGAACGGATCTGTCCTGTGCAGCCTCTTACAGGCTCCTGCCTGTCATGTGACAGCGATCCCTGGCCGCTGATTGGCCGGGGATCGCTGATCTAGTACAACGCTGCTACTGTTAGCAGCGTTGTACAAATGTAAACAAAGCGGATTATTTTCGCTTGTGTTTACATTTAGCCTGCGAGCCGCGATCGGCGGCCCGCAGGCTATTCACGTAGCCCCCCGCCGTGAATTGACAGGAAGCAGCCGCTCGCGTGAGCGGCTGCTTCCTGATTAAGTAGCCTGCAGCCGGCGACGCAGATCTGTGTCGCTGGTCCTGCAGCTGCCACTTTGCCGACACGCGTTATGAGTGCACGGTCGGCAAGTGGTTAAGTTGGCCAGGTATAGTTAAATAGGGGCCCAACCTAACAAATGACTGATTACTACTCAGAAGTTCAATGGGGAGCTTCAATTAATTTACAGTTCATTTTAAGTAAAAAATAATAATAGCACCTGCTAGTTTTGTATGAACTGATGTTACGTACAAAGTTATGAAGCTGTTACCGCTCCCAATCAATTAAAACTACTGCCATGCCTAATTCTGCCAATGCTCCTGATACACTGATTTCAGGGTTGGAAAAATTGCTATTTGATCTTACTTTTACACAGGGCTGGTTGTAGATGTGTTGCTGCCTAAAGGAAACATTGGCCTTTATTCTTTTTGCCTTTTCTCAAGTTGATAATTTTTCATCTTCTGTTTAAAATATTTTGAAATGATTGAAAAAGTACCAAAAGGTAGGTGAAAAAAAGGTAGGTGAAAAAGGATTGTCAAAATTATTTTCTTGCTTGCTGGTGGCTTGAAAGGCATTTTATTGATAAATTGTAAAAATATCACTTAGGAGAATAATGGAACCATCCCTCTTGAGAAAAGGAACAGAGACAATATATAATTTGTTATTATATTGTATTGGCAGGGATATAACTACAAATCATGGGGCCTCCCTGTGAAAACAGGAGATAACGGGTAACCCCACCTAAGCCCCCCCCCCCCTCTCAGGGGCTAAGGGGGAAACCTCCCCCCCCCCCCTTATTTAATAGCAGAGCATGAATACCAGCTCCAGTGCTAGGTCCTCCTCTCTTCTTCACTGCAGTCAGTCAGCGTGCTGAAGCATCCCTCCATAGACTCCTGATGCATGTCACATGCTGTTGCACGCTGACAGGCTGAATCATATGATTCAGGTGGCTTTATCATAGGTAAACGTTTAGCAGAAAGATAACTAATCAGTTAATCCCCCAAAATTTCCCCAAAAATGCCCATAGGGACATTAAAATGTAACATAACAGTTAGAAACATAACAATAGTAAGGGCCTGAGCCCACTAACGCATTTGTGTCGACTTCTGTCTGCTTTTTAGCATCTGTAACATTGATGTGTAACTGAAAAGCGGACACAACTGCGTCAGTGGGCTAAGGTCCTTACAGTAGAGAAAACCTGTAAAGGTGTCCATGACAACAAACAGGTGACAGTGGGGTATGCCATATATTCTTGGGGCCCATTTACAAGGGCTTCTGTGGGCATCTCGTTTGCCAATGCTAAATGCTTTTCTGCAACCAAGCAAAAAATAGTTTGGCATCAGTTCCCATCGTTCTTTCGTTGCGTCACATTTTGAGCCCCATCATGGGGGACACAGAAGCGCTGGATGCAAACGCTGTGAGAAACTACTTGCAGCATTCTTGAAATCTACATCAACTGCGAGGTATGCAAAACGATAAAAATGCAACCATCCATCTCAGTGCGGGCATTGGTTGATCCCAGTGGTAAACAATGTCCCCAAGTCCCGGTAGTCACCCATGTTAAGCAGCCCTACCAGTTCTGCTGAGCCCTCCTTCCCCTCCCATGCCTCTTCCTACCACTTTTCACACCTCCACCCACCCTTGCCTCATCCCTCCCATTCCACTAACCCCCCTCCTAGCCTACTGGTAGCATCAGCTGCCTGCCTCTGCATCAATAGTGAGACCAGGCAGCAATCAAACAGGGATGGAAATGAGTAGTTAGGTCCTGTAGAGACTCACTGGGGTTCAGTATGTAATTCTTGTTTATAACTATACACTGTATAGCCCTACTGCCAGACACTAGCCCACTACTACTTGAATAATGCAATTTAAATCTATTCCTACTGACCATACAACTGGTATATTACCTCTGTGAATTAAAATCCCTCTAATGAAGTACTGATAACATCTTCAGTGTGTGCTGGAGGACAGACTACTGATTACTTAATGTAAATAAAGCCAATGATTATTATTATTTACTAGCTGGTCGCCCGGCGTTGCCCGGGTATGTAATTGGCTAGTGTTAGCTCTGTCCACTTTTTCTAATCCTAACACACAATTACCTAGTTTGTGAGCTTTGCGGTCTTTGGCATCAATAATTGGCTGTGGCTCCACTACTTTGAAAATCAATAGGTGAATTTTGATTAGCTTTTGTAGGCTCTGAATATTAATCCCAGTCACCCACTGTGCAAAGTTCAAGAACCCTGCCATTGACAGACAGTGTAAGAATGGTTGCAGTTTACATTCTGGCAGTTACATTTTTAATTTTATTTCCACCCACTGATGTCCTGATGTTTCCCGGGTATGTATTTGGCTGCTGTTGGCTGTGGCCACTTTTTCTAACCCTAACACACAATTGTCAATGGTCATTGACCAAGTTTGTGAGATTTGTGGTCTTTGGCATGAATAATTTTCATTGAAATGAAACACATCTGATTCGCTGTTTGTAGCCCCACCACTTTTCTAAATATTTAACCCCAGTCACCCAATGATCAACTGTACCAGGTTTGAGGCTTGTGCCATTAACAGTGCAAAAATGGCAGCAATTAAATATTTGCCTTGAAAATCAATAGGTGAATTGTGATTGGTTTTTGTAGGCTCCACCCACTTTTCTGAATATTAATCCCAGTCACCCAGTGACCAACTGTGCAAAGTTTTAGAACCCCACAATTAATAGTGTAAGAATGGCTGCAGTTTACATTATCCCAGTGAAATTTGTGTTTGTCTCCGCCCACTGAAGACTCGGCATTGCCCAGGTATGTATTTGGCTGGTGCTAGCTCCGCCCACTTTTTCTAACCCAAACACAAAATTACTTAATGACCAAGTTTGTGAGCTTTGAGGTCTTTGGCATCAATAATTTGCATTGAAATAAAATAAATCTGATTGGCTGTGGCTCCACCCCTTTTCTGAATTTTAACCCCAATCACCCAATGGCCAACTGTACCAGGTACAGGTGATTAACAGTGCAAGAGGCTTGTGCCATTAACAGTGCAAGAATGGCATCAATTAAATATTCCCCTTAAAGATTAATAGGTGGATTTTGATTGGCTTTTGTAGGCTCCACCCACTTTTCTGAATATTAATCTCAGTCACCCAGTGACCAACTGTGCAAAGTTTGAGAACCCTATCATTAATAGTGTAAGAATTGCTGCAGTTTACATTTTCTCAGTGAAATTTGTATTTGTCTCTGCCTACTGATGACCCAGCATTGCCCGATTATGTATTTGGCTGGTGTTGGCTGCGCCCACTTTTCCTTACCCTAACACACAATTACTCAATTACTCAATGACTAAGTTTGTGAGCTTTGCGGTCTTTGGCATCAATAACCTGCATTAAAATGAAACAAATCAGATTGGCTGTTTGGGGCTCCACCCCCTTATATAAATTTAAACCCCAGTCACGCAATGATCAACTGTACCAGGTTTGAGGCTTGTGCCATTAACAGTGCAAGAATGGCAGCAATGAAATATTCCCCTGAAAAATCAATAGGTAATTTTTGATTGTTTTTTGTAGGCTCCACCCACTTTTCTGAATATTAACCCCAGTCACCCAGTAACCAACTATGCAAAGTTTGAGAGCCCTACCATTAACAGTGTAAGAATGGCTGCTGTTTACATTTTCCCAGTAAAATTTGTATTTGTCTCCGCCCACTTATGACCCGGCGTTGCCCACTTATGTATTTGGCTGGTGTTGGCTGCGCCCACTTTCCTAACCCTAACACACAATTAATCAATTACTCAATTACCAAGTTTGTGAGCTTTGCGGTGTTTGGCAACAATAATTTGCATTGGAATGAAACAAATCTGATTGGCTATTTGTGGCTCCACCCTCTTTCTGAAATTGAATCCCAGTCACCCAATGATCAACTATACCAGGTTTGAGGCTTGTGCCATTAACAGTGCAAGAATGGCAGAAATTTAAATTTTTCCCTTGAAAATCATTAGCTGAATTTTGATTGGCTTTTATAGGCTCCAACCACTTTTCTGAATAATAACCCTAGTCACCCAACGACCAACTGTGCAAAGTTTGAGAACCCTACCATTAACAGTGTAAGAAAAACAAAAGTTTGCTTTCTTAAAATAGAAATAATTTGCAATAATTCAGGTTGGAGTGAGCTTGAGAAGTCTCCCAGTGCATCACAGCTGAAAATATGCTAATTAACCATTGTTACCCTTAGAAGCTAAACACACCTCCAGAACCACTGGAATGCAATGCTGTGTCAGCTTGTTAAATTGTACAGAGCCATAATAATCCAACATGCATACAGACTGTTTTGAATTTTTTTTTTTTTTCCGGCCTTTCAGATTAAAATCACTTAAAAACCAGCCATCACGCGGATCTCTCCATCAGGTTGGCAGCGATATTGCCCATCCTTCATAATTAAATCATCATACCGGCCTTTATTAAATCTGTTCACTTTTTATATCAATGAGCTCCATTCTTTTTGTTTCCAACATTCCTGAGCCTTCTCCTCTCCAACACTTTTTTTATCTGCCAAATACACCACATACAATCTCGCCAAGAAAAAATTGCATACTGCTTCCAATGACAACTGCTCCTTCTTGAATACAATTAGATTCCTTGCATCCCACAGAACTTCCTTGAATACAGAAAACACGATCCACCCCTTCCTATCCTTTTCCTTTGCACCCAGTGACACTCCACCCATCACCATTAAAAGAGATGTGCCCCTAACCTCCACCACCACCTCTAAAAAAAACCCCAACTTCCTCCGAAAATCCCTTGCAAAATCACACTCCCAAAAAACGTGATCCACATCTTCTTCCCCTCCGCACCCTTCTCTTGGGCACCTTCCTGAGGCAGCTATACCCCTCCTTTTGCAAAAAACCCTAGTAGGGAGTGCTGATACCAGGGACATCCACACCACATCTTTTTGTCTGTTTGTTGTTCCTTTAATGTTCATTCTTTTCCATATTGTCTCTGCTTGTGCACTTGTCATTCCTTTTATATAACATATTATATCATTTCTTGTGATCCATTTTTTTATGTTCTGTTTATTTATATCCGCCAAGGCTGCTCCTGTCATATTGAAATTGTACAGAATTTCTTTAACCTTTTGATAGCATAGCGTGGTTGTGAATGCAACAGGCTTGCTCAGGTCCTTAGCAACCCATCTCAACTTGTTCCACAACCATCCTCCTAAGTATCTTACAAAATCCTTCACCCTCCCCTCTGACTCCAATACTCTACGGACAGACACCAGATAGTGCAGAGACAAAAAAGAAGCAACATCAGGGAAATCCCAACCACCCAGAGACACACCCTTGTGAACCGTCACCCGTGCCACCCTCTCCATCTTTGAACCCCAGAAGAAGACAAACAACATTCTCTGCACCTCTTGCATCCATCTTTTGCCAGGAGGCAAGACCAAACAGAAGTACAACAACAACGGCAATATCACAGCTTTCACCACCAACACTTTCCCTGAAAAAGACAACTTCCGCAACCTCCACAAGTTCAACTTTCTGACCACTTTCCCTTTCACCTCATCCAAAGTCTTTCTACCTTTCATCTCTGCATCAAACACCACACCCAACACCTTGATCTCCTGACTCACCGGCACTTTCTCCACATTCAAAGGTACAGGCCTCCCGAAGGAAACCAGCTGGGACTTCTCCCAATTCACAGCCATTCCAGACATTCCACAAAACACCTTCACATGCAAATTCACCCTATCAATATCAGCCTGCGACCCACCCACAAACGCCACATCATCCATATAAGCCAAATACTTCACCTGCTCTCCACCACCACCTGGCACAACAAATCCTTTCACCACCTTGTCCCGTTGGACATACCTCAGCAAAGGCTCCACCACACAAATAAAAGCCATAGGCGACAGTGGACACCCCTGCCTGACTCCGGACAAAACGGGGAATGACCTGGACAAAACCCCATTTACCAAGACGTGGCTCGAAATTCCAGTGTAAAAACTTCTAATAACTTTCAGGAGACAATCAGGGACCCCTAATGTTGCCATCACCCCGAACAGGAAGGAGTGTGATACTCTATCAAATGCCTTTTCCAAATCGATACCCTCAATGACCATCGGCGCTTTATTTTCCTGTGAAAAACTTATCATGTCCCTTAACAAAACCAGGTTATTGGCGCTTCTTCGACCGGGGACCGCACAGGTCTGCCCCTCTCCGATCATAGATGCTATCACACTCCTTAACCTGTTTGCGACCAATTTCGCCACTATCTTGTAGTCCACATTCAACAGCGAAATCGGCCTCCAATTTTTTATCAATTTTTTGTCTCCTTTCTTATAAATCAGGGTGATGACTCCCTCCCGCATTGATGGGGACAACCGTCCAGAAGAAAAAACCTCCTGGACCACCTCCACCACTTCCCCACCAATGATAGGCCAGGCCCACCTAAAAAACTCCACTGGGAGCCCGTCCTTCCCTGGAGTCTTGCCTGTTTGCATGGCACCCACTGCCGCCCATACCTCCTCCGTGGCCACCGACTCTTTCAACTGCTGTACCTCCAACGGATCCAAACACTCCTCCAACACCTCATCACAATACTCTTCCATCTCCACATCTGACACAACATTCCCTCCTCCATACAAATCCACATAAAACTTCTGCACCTCTTCCACCACTTCAGAACCAACTACTTCCTTCTCATCCACCACCACTGACTCTAACACATCCCTACTGGACACCACCTTCTTAAAGAAGAACCGGGAGCAAGACTCCCCCTCTTCCAAATCTCTCACTTTCGCCTGATACACAATCCTCTTCCCACGCTCCATCAACATCCCCTTCATTCGCTGTCTTGCCTCCTCCAACTCTTCCTCCACCTCATACCCCCATTCCTTCATCTTCACCAAATACTGCAATCTCACTTTCCACTTCTCTTCCTCCTCTCTCTGCAAACACCTCTTCTCATACGCCAGATTCCTGAAAAAGCCAGAAATCCTCCTCTTTGCCCAATCCCACCATTCTAACAAATCCACAAAACCTCTCTTCCTACACACCCATCCTGCATACTCCACCCTAAATCTTTCAAGTACGTCCACATCCTCCAACAACTCCACATTCAACTTCCAGACTCCCTTCCCAAACACCACTCTCTCCGACGTTTCCAGGGAACAAAGAATGGCTCTGTGATCAGAAAAAGTGACCTGGTGATAAGAGACAGCAGAAACCAACACATACCTAGAAAGTAAAAAGTAATCTATGCGTGACTTAACCGTGCCCGTATCCGAAAAGTAAGTATATTCCCTGTCCCTACTGCCTGCCGCCAAAGCTGCATCCTGCAGTCCAAAATCTGTCACAATCTGGTTGAGGATCCTACTGGTGGAGTCCAGCTTGGTCTCTCCTGACCCCACTCGATCCCCAACCGATCTTATACAGTTCAGATCGCCGGCCACAATGGTCTTAATGCGGCCTGGCAGATTGAACTTGAGCACCTCCAAAAACTCCGCCCTCTCATTTTTGTCTGCAGGAGCGTAACAGTTAAAAAGACGGTACTGGGAACCAAAAAAATCAAAATTCACAACCATCATCCTTCCCGGAATGATGACAGCATGTGACAAAACCTTTATGCCTGGGTTATTAAACAGCACGCCAATGCCCTCATTCCTACTCTGGCAGGCAGGGGACCAGATGGCATTGCCCCCTGCCCATTCCCCAGAGCCTGGTACCGTCTTCAATATACACTCCTGCAGACAAAAAATATCCGCCCTAAAATTTGCAAGGTCCTGCAGGACTGCAGCCCGGCGGTATGAGGAGCCGATCCCCCTCACATTTACAGACAGCAGGGACAGCACCATCACCAAAAGACACCACGTGTTATGCACCCTACACTCAGCCATCATCACTTCTTGGATGCCCTGGGACTCTTCCTTAAGTCCACTGTTGCGGGCTCCTGCTTTCCTTTTCTGTTTTTCTTTCTTTTTTGTTTTTTTGACTCCGCCATATTCCAGTCCTCTGGACCAGAATCTCCAGCAGCACTCGGCCCAGGCGCCTCTGGGTTAATCCTCCTAGATGGTTTGGTGTTTTCCCAGCTAGTGGGTACAGGAGACTGCGTCATGTCAACTTTTAACTCTCCCTCAGAAATGTCACTGACAATACGCATTTTTGCCACATGGGTATCATCACTCTCTGATTCTGTCACAGCCTCTTTTCTTTCTTGATAAGGTAGTGGATAATCACTGTCACTCTCTTCTATCACCACCTCTTTCTCCCCTTCCACCTTTCCAGGGTCTGTTATGTCCATCTCACACTCCTCCTCCTCATTTGCATAACCTCCTCCCACCTCCTCTGACATCATGCTGGCTGATTTCCCTCCTTTATTTGAATTTGGGGAGCTGTTATTTTTGGAGGGAAGTGAGGGAGTCCCCTGCTGGGATCTCCCCACAGCAGTGTCAGTCTTTGTCTTTTTCCCTGCGCTTTTCACAGGGCTAGAATGTGCTGGCAGAGTCTTCTGCGAGAGAGCAGAAGAAGGGGCGGGCTTAGGATTGTGCAGGGGGTCAGCTGACTGCACAGCTGTTTCCCCGCCTGCATTCTTCTTGTTCTCGCCGGCTGAGCCGGCTCCAGGAACTGTGGCACTACTGCTCCCAGCAGACCTGCGGCTACTAGCGTCCATGGCAGGCCGCTGGGGGTCTGTGCAGACATCAGGCACCTCTGCCTGGCTCACGAGAAGCACGGGGGAGGCTTCGGTACTGGTGGCAGGGGTCGGAGAAGCCTCAGCACACTCTCCAGGCTCACGTTGCGGGTCCCGCTCAGTAGAAACTGAGCTTATGACGTCACCAGCGCCAGGGGAATCCCGCTCTGCTGGAGAGCTGGGCACATCTTCGGGGAGCTGCTCCGGGGGGGTCTCCTCCACAATCTCACTCTGCACAGCCCCAGCCTGACTCTCCACAGCGGGGGGACTCGGGGCAACCTCAGTCACAGCACATACATCGGCCTCTCCTGTCCTGCTCGCTGCAGACTTGGCAGCGGCAGCCTTCTTACAGGCAGGACCGGCAGCCTTCTGCACATCAGAGGGAAACTCTGCAGACAGAGGCACGGCGTCCTCTTCACCCCCACTCCCCACAGCATCATCATTTTCATCCATATCCTCACCCAGTTTTCTTTTCTTTACTCGCTGCTGCTTTGGCAACTCCTCTGCCTGCAGCATCTGGGAATCAGTTACTTCATCCACAGGGGGGCCAGGGGGGGTCTCAGCAGCGGTTGGGCCCATATGGACTACACTGGTGCCCTCTCCAGCTGCATCAGTAAGGGGGGTCTCAGTAACAGCCTCAGAGTCCCGGGGCTCCACATGGGGAGCCAGTGACCACCTCCTGCCCCTACCATAAGAACCAGCGGCAGCAGCATACGTGTAAATCCTTGTTTTACCACGCTTTTCACAATCTTTGGCCAAGTGGCCGCCCACACCACAGAGGTCACACACTTTCACCTTCTTGCAGCTGGAGCCAGGGTGCACTGGCTCCTTGCAATGTCTGCACCGCTCCTCCGAGACACAACTTCCAGTTCCATGCCCAAACATATAGCACCTCCGGCAGTAGAGAGGCTGCCCAGGATACGTGACATAACCTCTCTCCCCGGCAATAGAGAAGACAGGGGGTGGGTGAACTACATCATGCCAGCACCCCTCCTGCCTCTTGAACTTCACAATAAACTTCATTTTGCTTCTGTATACTCCTATGTGATTGTATATTTTTTCAGCATAGCTCACATCCTCAAAATATCGCAGCATGAACAGCCTGACCACATCTGGCTCCACGAAAGGATTGTACATATGCACATAAATCTGTCTCGCCTTTTCATTAAATAATGGCGTGACCGACTCCAACCAATTAACATAATCTTCCCTGCTCTCTCTATAATCTGCCAGCACTTTTAGCGCATCTTCCTCATTATGCATTGTGATATCATAGGCCCCTTGTCCTGGGAAATCTTGTATTGCAAACATCTTGCTCTTATTCAGCTTCAACCCCTCCACCAGTACCTTATCGATGAACGCCTTCGGTCCATGTCTCCTCCAATCCGTCTTTACGACAAAGCGAATTGAGTTCCGCAGTTTTGGCATGCCTCCTCCACCTCCTCCACTCGACGCAGCTGCCATCCTCTCCCCGTTTATCCAGGGCCCCCACAAGGAGGACCCTTAGAATACCCCTCGTGCCAAGTCCAAGTAAATATCCTCCACCTGATCTTCGCCAAAAGTCCTAGAAGCCACAGACTGTTTCGGATTGTTTGATCCTCATCAGTGCATGGCATGGATTAATTTGGCTCTATGCAGTAGGGCTTGTAACACCGAGAGGGACATGCTACCCAGCAAGCTCATGGTGACCCAGAACTCATTGAAGTGTGTAAGGGGCTACAATGGTCCTAAAAGCCCCCTTACTAAAATGTTAAGAAAAACAAACGTTTGCTCTCTTAAAACAGAAAGAATTTGCGATAATTCAGGTTGGAGTGAGCTTGAGATGTCTCCCAGTGCATCACTGCTGGATATATGCAAATTAACCATTCTACCCTTAGAAGCTAAACACACCTCCAGTGTAACAGTGTATGGCTGCAGTTTACATTTTCCAGTGAAATTTGTATTTGTCTCTTTTTGGTTATGGGAATAAAAAGTATCCTATACTTTATTCCAGGTAATGTACTATGTGTGTGCCAAATTTCATTCAAATCCGTTCAGCTGTTTTTGCGTGATCGAGTAACAAACATCCAAACATCTGAACTTTCCCATTTATTATATTAGTAGGATTCATATAGCACCCCTTGAGAAAGTGAGGTAGACTAAACCAGTCGGGGAGGAGATAGCAAGCGAGCCAGGAAGTGGAGGATACAACGGAGTTGCGCCAATCAGGCCCGGCCCTAGACTTTTTGCCGCCTGAGGCAAGCTTTCAAGAAATTGCCGCCCCCCCCCTCCCAAGTCGTGAGTGTGAGGGGCCGCCCTGAGCTGGAGGGGATAGCGGGCAGGAAGGGGGTATTGGGCCTAGCGGCGGGGAGGGGGCTTGGACCGCTATGCCGCAGGAAGTGACGTCAGTGGAGCGCACGCTGGAACGAGGAAGAGGTGAGTAATCCCCCCCCCCCGTTGCCTCTTATAGCTGCAGCCAGCGACGTAACTGTTTAAAGCTGGAGGGGAGCGGAGGACGGGGGACCCAGGTGAGGGAGGGGGGTCCGACCCCCCTCCCCGCCGCTAGGCCCAATACCCCCTTCCTGCCCGCTATCCCCTCCAGCTCGGGTGGCCCCCACACCCGCGGAGGGGCGGGTGCCGCACCCCCAGAAGTGCCGCCTGAGGCAAAAGTTTCACCCCGCCTCATGGGCGGGCCGGCCCTGTGTGCCATGCAGCGGTATTGAGCTAAGAGGCCTAAATCTACACTCTTTCAGTATGCCTGTGGTGGACATACATTTGAAACCTGTGAGTTTACGCTTATAGTTTTAATGTTTAATAAATTTCAGTATAAGTCAGTATCACGCTATCGCGGGCTGGCTTATGTCTTTTTTCATGCTGGAGAGAATGGAAGTAACGGAAAGGTAGACTACATAGCCCAGAGTTCATTCATGGAATTATTGCTCATACACTTCATGAACATTTTATATGCTCTTAGGAGTCAGCGAGTGTATCTTGCAAGCAGTGTGGTGGTGGTATGCAACAACTGTGTAGTTTAAACTGAGCCTGTCATTAACACTGATCTTACTACGACTATTCATATCCCACCAACATCTTCCTTAGCGCTGTACATAGTACAATACAGACAACTGTGGGGTACATTGATACATAGAGTTCAATACCTTGTACAATCAGAACAAAACAGCAACACAGGTACAAATACAGTGGTTTGCAAAAGTATTCGGCCCCCTTGAAGTTTTCCACATTTTGTCATATTACTGCCACAAACATGAATCAACTTTATTGGAATTCCATGTGAACGACCAATACAAAGTGGTGTACACGTGAGAAGTGTAATGAAAATCATACATGATTCCAAACATTTAAAAAAAATAACTGCAAAGTGGGGTGTGCGTAATTATTCAGCCCCCTGAGTCAACACTTTGTAGAGCCACCTTTTGCTGCAATTACAGCTGCCAGTCTTTTAGGGTATGTCTCTACCAGCTTTGCACATCTAGAGCAGGGACGGATCTAGGGGGGGGGGGCTAGCGGGTATCTTGCCCCAGGCGCAGTTTGTTGAATTCTGAAAAAGGCGGCAAAATGAATGGCAGTTTAGGCGCCAAAACCTGACCTTTAGGCGCCAAAACCTGACCTTGCCCCAGGCGTAACTTGGTCTTGATCCGTCCCTAATCTAGAGACTAAAATCCTTGCCGATTCTTCTTTGCAAAACAGCTCCAGCTCAGTCAGATTAGATGGACAGCGTTTGTGAACAGCAGTTTTCAGATCTTGCCACAGATTCTCGATTGGATTTAGATCTGGACTTTGACTGGGCCATTCTAACACATAGATATGTTTTGCTTTAGACCATTCCATTGTTGCCCTGGCTTTATGTTTAGGGTCATTGTCCTGCTGGAAGGTGAACCTCCACCCCAGTCTCAAGTCTTTTGCAGTCTCCAAGAGGTTTTCTTCCAAGTTTTCCCTGTATTTGGCTCCATCCATCTTCCCATCAACTTTGACCAGCTTCCCTGTCCCTGCTGAAGAGATGCACCCCCCTAGCATGATGGTGCCACCACCATATTTGACAGTGGGGATGGTTTGTTCAGAGTGATGTGCAGTGTTAGTTTTTTGCCACACATAGCGTTTTGCATTTTGGCCAAAAAGTTCCATTTTGGTCTCATCTGACCAAAGCACCTTCTTCCACATGGTTGCTGTGTCCCCCACATGGCTTGTGGCAAACTGCAAACGGGACTTCTTATGCTTTCTGTTAACAATGCCTTTCTTCATGCCACTCCTCCATAAAGGCCAACTTTGTACAGTGCATGACTAATAGTTGTCCAATAGACATATGGACAGATTCCCTCACCTAAGCTGTAGATCTCTGCAGCTCGTCCAGAGTCACCATGGGCCTCTTGACTGCATTTCTGATCAGCGCTCTCCTTGTTCGGCCTGTGAGTTTAGGTGGATGGCCTTGTCTTGGTAGGTGTACAGTTGTGCCATACTCCTTCCATTTCTGAATGATCACTTGAACAGTGCTCCTTGGGATGTTCAAGGCTTTGGAAATCTTTTTGTAGCCTAAGCCTGCTTTATATTTCTCAATAACTTGATCCCTGACCTGTCTGGTGTGTTCTTTGGACTACACGGTGTTGTTGCTCCCAATATTCTCTTAGACAACCTCTAAAGCACTCACAGAGCAGCTGTATTTTTACTGACATTTGATTACATACAGGTGCACTCTATTTAGTCATTAGCACTAATCAGGCAATGTCTATCGGCAACTGACTGCACTCAGATCAAAGGGGGACGAATAATTATGCACACACCACTTTGCAGTTATTTATTTGTAAAAAATGTTTGGAATTATGTATGATTTTCGTTCCACTGTGTACACCACTTTGTGTTGGTCTTTCATGTGGAATTCCAATAAAATTGATTCATGTTTGTGGCAGTAATATGACAAAATGTGGAAAACTTCAAGGGGGCCGAATACTTTTGCAACCCACTGTGTATATATATATATATATATATATATATATATATATATATATATATATATACACACACACACACTAGACCAAAGGCCCGGTAACATTACAGGCGCTATGCCTCCCTCACAACCCCCCTACCGACCCTGTCACCACCGCCGCCTCTGCATCAAGCTCACCCCCAGGCCCCATGCTCCTCCTGTCCCAACGGCCACCCGCATGCCGCGCATGCGCTGTTCGGGGGAAAAGCACGGACACAGGGACACAGGAAGGGGATGCAGGGACACAGGGGTTTTCTTAGGTTGGATATATATATATATATATATATATATATATACATATATATATATATATATATATATATATATATATATATATATATACATCACTGTCAGCGCTCTCCTTGTTCGGCCTGTGAGTTTAGGTGGACGGCCTTGTTTTGGTAAGTTTACAGTTGTGCCATACTCCTTCCATTTCTGAATGATCGCTTGAACAGTGCTCCTTGGGATGTTCAAGGCTTTGGAAATCTTTTTTGTAGCCTAAGCCTGCTTTAAATTTCTCAATAACTTTATCCCTGACCTGTCTGGTGTGTTCTTTGGACTTCATGGTGTTGTTGCTCCCAATATTCTCTTAGACAACCTCTGAGGCCGTCACAGAGCAGCTGTATTTGTACTGACATTAGATTAAACACAGGTGCACTCTATTTAGTCATCAGCACTCATCAGGCAATGTCTATGGGCAACTGACTCCACTCAGACCAAAGGGGGCTGAATAATTACGCACACCCCACTTTGCAGTTATTTAAAAAAAAAAAAAAAAAGGTTTGGAATCATGTATGATTTTCGTTCCACTTCTCACGTGTACACCACTTTGTATTGGTCTTTCACGTGGAATTCCAATAAAATTGATTCATGTTTGTGGCTGTAATATGACAAAATGTGGAATACTTTTGCAAACCACTGTACATACAATTAATGTGTAGTTTGAGGCATTACTAAAACTGGTACATTTGATAAAATACAACAGAAACACTAGATAGAGGTCCCTGCTCTTGTGAGCTTACAATCTACAATTATAAATGTGTATTTAAGCACAGGACAAAAACATACATTCAAATATTCATCAAAGCCTCATTTTAAATAAGTGTTAATACACTTAGGTGCACTCACACATCAAGTAGTTGGTATATGTATCAGCAATTTTAGCTAAAAGTAAGCCAGGTGAGAATGTTAGGCAAAAAAATAAATAAAAAAAAGGGGAAGATACTTACCTTAGGTGCGGAATGCCTCTGGATCCTCCCAAGGCTTCCCTTGTCTCTCTCCATTCCAACGCTGGGCCCACCAAAGTTTGCGGTCATGTTCCTGTACGTGGATGAGTATGGCCGTAAAAAGCGTAGCCCATTCGGCTCCATGCTAATGCGCAAGAGCGACCCGTCTGAGCAGTGTGACCAGCTCCGCTGACAAGCCCTTGTGGACAAGCTTGCGGGGATCTCAGCAATGGAACGGCGAGGAGAAGTGCAACGGGTGAAGCCTCTGGAGGATCCAAAGGCTTCCCTTACCTGAGGTAAGTACCTAAATTGGGCACATTTTTTCCCCCAGAGATACTTTAAAGAAACTGATGGCAATAAAGCTTCATTATTTGTAGCCTTTCATGAAAATGAAGCTCCTCTGACAACCCAGAGAGCCAAGTAACTTGTGGGGTCTGACTGGGATCTGTTTGATAGCTCTTCCTCCCACCACCCACATGACCAGTCTCCAGCATCTGCACTGATGCAGAGGCCCAGTTGTAAGTTGTAATGTAGTGTCACATTTCCATACTTGGAGACCCAATGTACTCAGAGCCCCATTCTGATAAACATGCAGATGATGAATCTATGCACCCATGTTACATTTTTTGAAGTGACTCCATTGTAACTTTAAATATCAATGCTCCCAGCTCGCACTATAAAATAACCCATATCAGAGGTTGCCCTGCAATGTTTTATTCTGTCTACAATTAAATATCCATACTGTATCTAGCTTTTGAAAACTGATAATCACGGTATATTGACTGCCACAGACAGATTGTAATACACAAACAGTAAGTGGCCTAATTAAATTCATTATTTAGTATATTCATTCACTGAACCAAATCATACAAAAATAATAAAAGACCACATATGCAGCTGCCCGCATTGACTGCAGTCTCAGTTTACAGAGACATGGCCTGGAGTGCAGCACAAAGGCTCTGTAGGATATAATGTTACATTAGCCTTTAGCCCTAGGTGGTAATTAATGTACAGTAACCAGCCTCCTATGGAACATCAGTGACATGCAGGGTAAAGCGCCCTTATGTGTGGCAAAGACCTCTCTCTTTCAGAGGTCTAATGCACAGCTTAAAATTGTCCTTTCCTATACTTTGAACAGCATGAAGAAGAAATTAGCTCCTTCATGAATACTGCTTTGTACACAGACAATCTCCGCTGTGAAGGTACAACCTTTAGAAAAGGTAAATCTCAATAGTAACCTCTTCCGGACGTACGATAAGTATGGTAATTGAAATATATGCCTTGTTTACTGTCTCTTATCCCTGCCAGAGTGTAGATTTCAAATTCTTGTCACTGCATGCTCCTGTTGCTCTCACTGCTCTCGTTGTTCTGGTGCTCAGTCGTCCTAATGGCACCTGAACTCCATATGACAGTCAGGAGCCGATTTCCTTGGCTCCTGATCCTTGAATCACTGTGAGCCAATCATGGTGTATACAGGTTAAATCCAGCAGAAGAAAAAATATGTGGTCCTTAAAGTGAACCTGGAGAGTAAAGAAAAGTGCCCCTGGAGGGGTACTTGCTTCAGGAGGGTGAAGCTCCTGGATCCTGTAGAGGCTTCCCCCATTTTTCTCTGCAGAGGCAATGCAGCATTGGGGCCCCCGAAAGTCCGCTGGTCAGCTGTGCACGCATGTGCATTAGTGGCTTTCTGCTCAGGCTCTGGTGGAAATAGCTGAGCCTGATCGTATTCACTCTACTGCGCAGGTGCAAGCTGTCTGCATCTGTGCAGTACAGTGGACTCAAACGGCCTGAGTTATTTCCACCAGAGCCTGAGCAGAAAGCCACTAATGCACCTGTGCAGGCAGGGTGCTCTCATTATTTTTGTTATTGTTTCTTCAATCTGGATCGAGCAGCTTAAAACAAGACACAGAACATTTACATCACGCTTTTTTCCTGGTGGACTTAAAGCACCAGAGCTGCAGCCAATTATAGCGTGCTCAGTATGCAGTAGCAGTTTTAGGGAGTCTTGTCCAAGGTCTCCATACTGAATAGGTGCTGGCTCACTGAATGGGAAGAGCCGGGATTCAAACCCTAGTCTCCTGTGTTAGAGGAAGAGCCATTAACGAATACACTGTCCAGCCACTGCTTAAAGGGAACCTGAACTGAGTAAAATTATTTAAAATAAACACATGATGTGGCTGCAAATGAATATTACATACTAACCTCACCGTCAGTAATGGCCGTTATCAAAATGGGGGATGGAGAATTCCATTGATCACAGTGGAAAAACAGGATGCAGGAGAGGAGAAAGAGATTGATGAGTAGACTACACAGGAGGTAAGTATGATGGGTTTCTGTTTATTTTGACTTTTAATTGTCAGTTCAGGTTCTCTTTAAGGAGGATGGAGGAAACCTCATTAGGATCCAAAGGCTCCCCCCTACTGAGATAAATATCTGTTTTTTATATGGTACAGCTTACTTTAAGGGACCAGGCATGGCTGGTACGGAATGGGAAGTGTTAAAGAAAATCCAAGCCAAAACTCCGCATCAGAAACAAATACCAAAGAAGCAGCATGCTAGTAAGGCTTCCCTCTGTGTCTGCAGTCCTCCCCCACTCGCCAGGACCCTCTTGACAAGGTTGCTTGAAGAGGAGTGTGGCCCTGATCAGATTACTGACAATCCCTTGTCGGTAATCTTTGGAGGGTCCACACTTGGCAATGGGGAACTGAAGGACACTGAGGAAAACTTCATCAGGTTCTAGAGGCTTCTCTCTTCTTGCACGGCGAGCTTTGGCTCAGGTACATTTAAATATCAAAAGACATTAGACATGATCAAAATATCCAGATCAGTCAATGATCACTGAATTTTCATCCCTACAGCTAGAAGTCAATCTACCCTCATGCATGTAAAAGTAGTCCCTGTTGGGCGCTTATGGTGGAATCTGGAGGCCCCCTTTAATATATCACCAAGCATTCCTTTGCTTAATATGTATTGACCAAAGGAAATGCTTGATGACAAATTGAAAAACTAAATTCCTCCCTGGGGGCTTATTTGAAATGTACTCAGAATTCCTAATGGTCCACACAAATGAACTAATAGGAAGACCAGGTAGGAAAATGAGATGATTCCCTTGCTATTATCACGGTGGGATTTGGCGAGTACAGAGTACAGTACACTGTGCATTAGTGTGCCACTATCAAGATTAAGGAAGGCTGGAAAAATAGGAAAAGATTTATGGAAGATTTAAAATACAGAATCATACAGCATAAGAGGTAGTTATGCAGATAAGGGGGAGGGATGAGTATATTAACAGAGTTCAGGGCATGCTCCTTAGGCCCAGATGAGTCATCTAATGATGAAACCGGTAGAGCGGAGCTAAGAGTTGATTGCGCTGAGGACACAGGACGAGAGAGCATCCAGTTGGTGATGGTCAATTCTGTTTTTATTCATTTTTATGTACGGCATTACTGTTTTTTTAACTGTTTTTATTGAAGAATGCAATGCAATAGTAATGTTACATTCATTTAAGTCAAATAGTAGAAAAGCAATGTTACAAAAGTTTTCCCCCCTTTTTACGGGGCTCAGATATATCATACTGCCATTAATGAGATGAACAATATGGATTAACATAATCCCAGTTGCCATCTATACAATGTATCAGCATTTTGTCAATAATAGATCAACGCTAAATGTTATATATAAAAGTATCTGATACAACATCTCTAACACACTACATAACCATATAACCCTACACTGTGGACCTCTACTCTACCCTCCATTGCACCATCAGCATAATTCTTACGAAGGGTAACAAAATTAAAGAAACAACATTGAAGACCAAAAGAGAAAACAAGTAAACACTCATGACAAGTTGTCAAGTCTTATGACTCATCCACTGTGAGAGGACTTTCCATCCAAACATTCCAAATTTGGAGAAACTTACCCACAGAACCCCTATTTTTATATCTTATGTGTTCCAGCAACGGGGTGGTATTCACTAGGTACTTTCACTTCTTTGGAGTACAACGTCTTGGGTTCATCCAGACCAGAGTAGGAGGTCTCGGGTTCATCCAACTTAAAACAATAGTTTTGCTGGCAAAGTAGTAAGCCTACGGGCATAAGTCTGGTTTTACACATGTGCTGGACTTTTGAGTTAATACAGAAAGAAGGAAAGAGGTGCAGCAGTTGATTTAAAGCTAAAGTGTAAAGGATCCTTAGGTGTTTTGAGAGGTCTGACTGGTTACAGAAAGTGGCTTGGGACTGTGAAGTACGAGTGCGTGTATGATATTTGGAGGAGGTGGTCTAAGTCAAAGTGCTCCACCTAGGTGGACTATATTTTCTTAGCAGCTAGGTGATATATTGGTAATTTATACCTGACAAAGCGCAGGAAGACTTTTGGAATTGTAGCAAACAGAAGAATATATTGTCAGAAGCTAGAAGTATTCGGAATAGGAAAGAAGTAGATGTAGATGAGGAGTAAATATCAGACAATGAAGCTTCATTATTCCTTATATTCATTGTAATAAAATGTTGTTTGTGTAATTAGTGAAAATAATGCAATTACCTGGACAAAGCATAGTAGAGCTGTTGAAGAATGTGATCTAAGTGTTCTAAGTGCACCAGTTAGCTTTGCAGACTCCCTATATCTGATTGACTATGGTTCACACATGCTGGAAGATACTAGAGAACATCAATTATCCTAACCTGAATTTATTAAATATAGCCTGCCATTTTGTGGCAGAATTTGCCATTAAAATATCTGTTTAAAAAAAAAGAAAGAAAAAAGTCATTGGTGAAGGCGTGATCGTGTGACTACAACATCCCCCGACACACACGCATGCACGCACGCACGCACGCACGCAATGACACACACACACACGCACACACACTTCACTTCAGGGTTGTAGAGTTTTACCACTGAACAGCAGGCCAAAATTATAGGAACACTTATGTTTTCTGATGGCGTGGAAATAGATGCCTTTGAAAATTGCGAAACATTGATAAAATGGCCATGTGCACAGATTCAATTTACCGCTATTTACATACTGACGTAACATGTAGCGCAACTCGCACCACCTAGCGGGGGGAGTATAGTGCATTATGCTATGTCAGTAGCGTAATTACCAGTAACATTTCTGTGCAATATGTGCACCGTCACAAGAGTTTTGTGATTATGCCCCAGTGTTCCTAATATATAATATGATATCACAAAAATAGGTAAGCACCATCTATTCATATACAAGAGATAATGAAGCTCATACAATTAATTAATATTAGTAGCATGAGGGAGTGTGCCCCTATATATGGTATGTTATGAAATAATGAGGTTCAAACTACTGTGTTTATATGCCACTAATGTAGGCATGTTCAGAAGATGAGGGGGGGGGGGGGGGAGAGAGAGAGAGAGGTTCTGGGTGCCTAGGCATCCCCCATGTTAAAATTCTCAATAAAAAGGCCCATTTGGCCACTCAAATGAAGCTCTGCCCTGACTGCAATAAGCTCTGCCCACCCACAAGAAGCTTGGCCCTTGCCTTGGACACTTTGGAGTGAAGAAGCTACAGACAGGAATCCTAGTGTGGCCATTCGGTCAGTTGTGTGGGAGCAAGTAAGATGGTGTCTCCCTAACAGCTGCACCCACTGTGATTTCTCCCTTCCCTCCCCCAGCACCCACAGTGACCTCTTCCTCCACCTGGCACCTATAGTGACCTCTCCCTCCACTTAGCACCCACAGTGACCTACCCTCCCCAGCACTAGCAGAGATCCTGCCTACCCCAGCACCCACATTGACCTCTCCCTCCCCCAGCAGTAACAGTGGCCTTCCCCTAGCACCCACCCTGACACTGAGCTATCCCTTCCCCAGAACCCACAGTGACCTTTCCCTCCCCCACAAGCACCCCTCCTGTCTCCAGCAGCACCCACAGGGACCTCCCATCCCAAAAGGACCACCTACAATGACCTCTACCATTGCCAGCACTCACAGTGACCTCTCCCAACACCCAGCATCCACAGTGACTTCTACCTCCCCCCTGGCAACCACACTGACATCTACCTCCCCCAACACCCACAGTGACCTTTCCCTCCCCCAGCACCCACAGTGACCTTTCCCTCCCCCAGCACCCACAGTGACCTCCCCTTCCTCCAGCACCCACACTGACTTCTACCTTCTCCAGCTCCCATGATACTTGATACTCACCCATATAGCTAGAACCTGTATGACACCCTGTGCCGGCACCCAGAACCCACATGGCACCCAGCATCTGCATTTAGCACCCACATGACAAATAATACCCACTAGCTAGCACCCATTACCCACATGGCACCATGTACTCACTCCCAGTACCCACTTGGCACCCAGTATTTGCCCCTAGGACCCACATGACACCTTATGCCCGCCATAATCAACACCCACATGGCACATTATTCACAGGGCACCAAGTTCCCAAGCCATTATATGCACCTAGTACCTTTCCATGGCTGTCACCCAATTAGCATCCAGTACCCAACCCAGTGGCGTAGCTAAGGAGCTTTGGGCCCCGATGCAAGTTTTACATGGGGCCCCCCAAGCACTCTATACATAACAGTTGATACGGCATGCCAAAACCTGCCAATGGCAACTACAGTGTCAGAGATGCAAGAAGAGGCTGGGAAACAGTTTGTTAGTGATTACTACTATTCACAGCATCTATAGAAATGATTATTATGAGCACAGGACCAATAGAGAGGTAATAATGTAGATGAGGGAGAGCCCTTCGGGGCCCCTCTGGCCCAAGGGCCCCGATGCGGTCGCTACCTCTGCACCCCCTATTGCTACGCCCCTGACCCAACCATGGTCTCAACCCACATGAGAACCAGTCACACATCCAGACCCCAAATGGCACTCCCTACTCACTTAAGTCCTGGCCACTGCACCTTTGTGCACCCAGTACCCACTCTTGGCCTGTACCCAGCACTCACATGACTCCCTGTACCAATTAGCACTTGCATGGCACCCACTGTTGTTTATCTCCATTTGCTACTCATTCAGCACCCAATACTGCTTAGCACCGACTGCAAATAAAGACCCCATACAAACTGGGCCTTGGTACTCACTGCAGCTTGACACAGACTGCACTTTTGGACCTCAGCACCTACTGCAACTTAGCACAAACTGGACCTTTGCATCTTACCATCCACTGCACCTGGTACTTACTGCAATTTTGTACCTACTAATGCTTAGAAACCATATTGGCAACCGCTTCTTCTTTGCCTGAAAAAAAGCTTGGCTGCTGATCAAAAGGGACATGATAGGTGAGTCTAATAGTGGGCACCTGTCACTCCTGATTTGAGGGTGGTGGAGCCAAAAGACTTGGTTCAAAGGAGACCCAAAGTCTGCCTGATGCTTCTATAAAGGAAGGGGGGGGGGGCTTAAGACTGCCCAATACTGCTTTGTGGAGAGTGGGTATTACATACACAACTTAGCATGATTGGTTGTTTAAGGCCCCTTTTTCAAATTTGAGCACGACCCCCTTGAGGATCCTTTGCACGGCCCTGCACTAATGACCCCATAAAAATACTTACATGACAGAAACATGTTGAAGCAAAAGTGCTTCAGATCTCCATAAAGAAAATCAAAAGTTGAGAAGGAAGCACAATTTTTGTATGCATTGCATTATATATTTCTATCTAATAAATAGAAATCTATAATAAATATAATGAAAGTCCATGGCTGCCTGAGTTCTGTAGCTTTGCGCAGCAGAGCGGGAGATCCTTGCTCAGCACAGAGTTTAACCTTCTGTTCACGTCCTGTGCAAAATTAAAGTGCTAATGAATTGACTTGCCTGACATAGTGACATGGCAGGAGACATCGCTACTAGTTGTCCCTGCACAAGTGAGTGCACAGCCAGGCTTGGCCAGCACTGCACAACATCTACTGACCCACTTAACCACTTAAGGACCAGGGCTTTCTGCAGTGATCGGTGCTGCGTGGGCTCTCCAGCCCGCAGCACCGATCAGGATTGAGCCTTGGCGATCAGACTTCCCCCCTTTTTTCCCCACTAGGGGGATGTCCTGCTGGGGGGGTCTGATTGCCGCCGGCTGTTTGTGATCTGCGGGGGCTCTTCAAAGCCCCCCTCCGCAGCGTTTTCGGCGCCGCCTGCCTTCCCGTCCCTCCCTCTCCCCCCATGGGCTGCGCAGGACAGATATCCGTCCTGCGCTTTGAAGGATAGGCTTCAGCCTATCATATGCCGCCGATCCCCGGCCAATCAGAGGCTGGGGATCGCCGATCTACGTCACGGCGCTGCTGCGCAGCAGCGCCGTATGATGTAAACAGCGGGGATTTCTTCCCCGCGTGTTTACATTTCGCTGGCGAGCCGCGATCGGCGGCTCTCCGGCTGTTCAAGGAAACAGCCTCCGTGAACTGGCATGGAAAGGCCGCTTGATCGAGCGGCCGTTTCCATGCTATACCACCAACGACCCGCCGACGCCTATCGGCGTTAGGCGGTCGTTAAGTGACGACTTTAGTGGAGGTCTATACACCTTCTACATCACAACTGAGACGATGACCCATCCTGTGTCCACCTGCCAGTTATTCTTTTGAATGTTCTGTAAATATATGTAAATATTTGTATATACTGACACTGTGTATAGGATAGCTACACTTCTCCCCATTTTAACTAACAGGGGAGGTGGGTAGTCAGTAAAGACCTCCCCCCCATACATGTGACAGTAATGGGGGGTTATCTGGGTGACGGCACTGCATTGCTTATAAACTCAAGTATACTTTATATCTTTGTACTCTATTAGGGTTGTTCATAGGACCACATTTGGTAATACAGTTTCCCTAAGTAGGTTTTTTCAAAGTACTGTACAAGGTTGAGGGCCCGTTTCCACTAATGCAAATTTGCATGCATTTTCTGCATGTAGATTTGCATGACAATACAGTCAAGTCAATGGGCCTGTTTCCGTTACAGGCAAAATCTGCTTCCCCCCACAGGCGAAAAAACCACGAGTGCCTCGGCAACAATTTTACACATGGTTTACTCATTGTGAAAACGCGTAAACCACGCGGAAAATTGTTGCAGAGGCGAGCATGTTTTGCGTGTTTTGTGTGTTTCGCGTGCGGAAGTCAATAGTAATGAATGGCGAAAGGAAAATTGAAAAAAGAAAAAACAAAAACGCTTACGCATGCAAATTCACATGAAAAAAAGCGGCGCAAAAGCACGCAAGTTCGCATACGCAGGCGAATCTGCAAGCGTTTTTTTCTATGCGGATTCACATAGTTATAGTGGAAACGTAGCCTAAGTATACCTTAGGGCTGCATAGCCAGCCTGGAAAAATGGTTGGTACAGTATCCAGGGCTCCTTAAAAATTGCAGCCATGACTGAATAGAGGCAGCCACTCACTTCCTGTGAGTTGCTCTGATACCTCTGCAGGCAGGACTTGCAGCACATGTCCTGCAAAACTTTCTGCTTACATTTGAGCCAATCATAAAGTCTCTTTTCAAAATGCAGCCAATCATTATAAGCCATTCTCATTTGTACTGTGAGTGGCTCTGATACCTCTGTGGCAACACTTAGCACTCTCCTCTCCACTCTCCTTAGTTTTCTTACAAGTAAGGTTGCTCTGATCCTGCAAGTAGCCTGTACTGCGCTCCACGCGTTACCAAGAGCATCATCGTTAGAGATGTAGCTAACGGTTCGCCGGCGAACGGTTCCAGGCGAACATTGGGGGTTCGCGTTCACCTGCGCCAAGCGAACTTTTCCGGAAGTTCGATTCGACCCATAATGCACTATGAGGGTCAACTTTGACCCTCTGCATCACAGTCAGCAGGCACATTGTAGCCATTCAGGCTACACTAAGCCCTGGAGCCCCACCCCCCCTTATATAAGGCAGGGTCCGGCGGCCATTAGCCTCACTCGTGTGCCTGCTAGAGAGAGGAAAGGGACAGCTGCTGCAGACTTTTTCTCCTAGGGACAGATTAGTTAGGTTCTAGGCTGCTTTGCTTGCTCCTGACTGATTATTATTGCTTTTAAAGCACCCAGCAACAGCTCTTTTCAGAGCTCATCCTGTGCATTTTTTTTTCTGTGTGTCAAACTGACACTTTTGTTGCATGCACAGCCTTGCTAATTGATATTGTGTGTGCCACTGCCAGCAGCCCAGCACATTCAGTGACTACCTGTGTGTGTGACAGGGAGCTGCACATTGTACTACCCAGTACTGCATATACCCCAGTACCTGTTGTGTTTACTTAACCCACCTCATCACTGCATATACCTAGCTTTGTGTTGAGTGAACCCAGCTCACTGCATCTAACTACCCAGTACCTGTTGTGTTTACTTAACCAACCTCATCACTGCATATACCTAGCGTTGTGTTGAGTGAACCCAGCTCACTGCATCTAACTACCTGTTGTGTTGAGTGAGAACCCACCTCACTGCATCTTAAGTACCTTTACTGTTCAGTGAACCCAGCTCACTGCATCTAACTAACTACCCACTACCTGTTGTGTTTACCTAACCCACCTCATCACTGCATATACCTAGCGTTGTGTTGAGTGAACCCAGCTCACTGCATCTAACTACCTGTTGTGTTGAGTGAGAACCCACCTGGCCACCTCACTGCATCTAACTACCTGTTGTGTTGAGTGAGAACCCACCTCACTGCATCTTAAGTACCTTTACTGTTCAGTGAACCCAGCTCACTGCATCTAACTACCTGTTGTGTTGAGTGAGAACCCACCTGGCCACCTCACTGCATCTAACTACCTGTTGTGTTGAGTGAGAACCCACCTCACTGCATCTTAACCAGCGGGGCGGTATGGACAAGCTCAGCTCGTCCATCACCGCCGGAGGCTGCCGCTCAGGCCCTGCTGGGCCGATTTTCATGAAATAAAAAGCAGCACACGCAGCCGGCACTTTGCCAGCCGCGTGTGCTGCCTGATCGCCGCCGCTCTGCGGCGATCCGCCGCGAGCAGCGGCGAAAGAAGGTCCCCCCAGCCGCCTGAGCCCTGCGCAGCCGGAAGAAATAGTTCCGGCCAGCGCTAAGGGCTGGATCAGAGGCGGCTGACGTCAGGACGTCAGCTGACGTCCATGACGTCACTCCGCTCGTCGCCATGGCGACGAAGTAAACAAAACATGGAAGGCCGCTCATTGCGGCCTTCCATGTCACTTTTGGCCGCCGGAGGCGATCAGAAGAACGCCTCCGGAGCGCCCTCTAGTGGGCTTTCATGCAGCCAACTTTCAGTTGGCTGCATGAAATAGTTTTTTTTTAATTTAAAAAAAACCCTCCCGCAGCCACCCTGGCGATCTTAATAGAATGCCAGGGTGGTTAAGTACCTTTACTGTTCAGTGAACCCAACTCACTGCATCTAACTACCCAGTACCTGTTGTGTTTACTTAACCAACCTCATCACTGCATATACCTAGCGTTGTGTTGAGTGAACCCAGCTCACTGCATCTAACTACCTGTTGTGTTGAGTGAGAACCCACCTCACTGCATCTTAAGTACCTTTACTGTTCAGTGAACCCAGCTCACTGCATCTAACTAACTACCCACTACCTGTTGTGTTTACCTAACCCACCTCATCACTGCATATACCTAGCGTTGTGTTGAGTGAACCCAGCTCACTGCATCTAACTACCTGTTGTGTTGAGTGAGAACCCACCTGGCCACCTCACTGCATCTAACTACCTGTTGTGTTGAGTGAGAACCCACCTCACTGCATCTTAAGTACCTTTACTGTTCAGTGAACCCAGCTCACTGCATCTAACTACCTGTTGTGTTGAGTGAGAACCCACCTGGCCACCTCACTGCATCTAACTACCTGTTGTGTTGAGTGAGAACCCACCTCACTGCATCTTAACCAGCCGGGCGGTATGGACAAGCTCAGCTCGTCCATCACCGCCGGAGGCTGCCGCTCAGGCCCTGCTGGGCCGATTTTCATGAAATAAAAAGCAGCACACGCAGCCGGCACTTTGCCAGCCGCGTGTGCTGCCTGATCGCCGCCGCTCTGCGGCGATCCGCCGCGAGCAGCGGCGAAAGAAGGTCCCCCCAGCCGCCTGAGCCCTGCGCAGCCGGAACAAATAGTTCCGGCCAGCGCTAAGGGCTGGATCAGAGGCGGCTGACGTCAGGACGTCAGCTGACGTCCATGATGTCACTCCGCTCGTCGCCATGGCGACGAAGTAAACAAAACATGGAAGGCCGCTCATTGCGGCCTTCCGTGTCACTTTTGGCCGCCGGAGGCGATCAGAAGAACGCCTCCGGAGCGCCCTCTAGTGGGCTTTCATGCAGCCAACTTTCAGTTGGCTGCATGAAATAGTTTTTTTTTAATTTAAAAAAAACCCTCCCGCAGCCACCCTGGCGATCTTAATAGAATGCCAGGGTGGTTAAGTACCTTTACTGTTCAGTGAACCCAACTCACTGCATCTAACTACCCAGTACCTGTTGTGTTTACTTAACCCACCTCATCACTGCATATACCTAGCGTTGTGTTGAGTGAACCCAGCTCACTGCATCTAACTACCCAGTACCTGTTGTGTTTACTTAACCCACCTCATCACTGCATATACCTAGCGTTGTGTTGAGTGAACCCAGCTCACTGCATCTAACTACCCAGTACCTGTTGTGTTTACTTAACCCACCTCATCACTGCATATACCTAGCGTTGTGTTGAGTGAACCCAGCTCACTGCATCTAACTACCTGTTGTGTTGAGTGAGAACCCACCTCACTGCATCTTAAAGAAAACCTGAACTGAAAATTAAAAGTGAAAATCAACATACCCAGGTCATACGTACCTCCCATGTAGTCTACTCCTCAATCTCTTTCTCCTCTCCTGCGTCCTGTTTGTCCACTGTGATCAATGGAATTCTCTGTCCTCCATTTTGAAAATTGCGGTTACCCCATAACAGCTTTCTGGTCATCACACAGTTAAACTGTAACATCGCCCACTTGAGCCATAGGGAAACATGGACACACCAGCTCTCCTCTCAGCTGTAACTGACAGCAACTGATACATTTCAGTTCTGACAAAATGTTGTCAGAACTGGAAGGGATCATTGTCACAAGAAAATAGTGAGCTTTTGAGAGGAACTGATGGCATGATAACTATGTAATGTTCAATTGAAGTTACCTCATGTGTTTATTTTAAATAATTTTACTCAGTACAGGTTCTCTTTAAAGAGAATCTGTATTGTTAAAATCGCTCAAAAGTAAACATACCAGTGCGTTAGGGGACATCTCCTATTACCCTCTGTCACAATTTTGCCGCTCCTCGCCGCATTAAAAGTGGTTAAAAACAGTTTTAAAAAGTTTGTTTGTAAACAAACAAAATGGCCACCAAAACAGGAAGTAGGTTGATGTACAGTATGTCCACACATAGAAAATACATCCATACACAAGCAGGCTGTATACACCCTTCCTTTTGAATCTCAAGAGATCATTTGTGTGTTTCTTTCCCCCATGCACTGAAGTTTCAGGCTGCTCTTTTCTTCCTGCAAACAGCTTTGCCCTTGTCTGTAATCCTCAGTATGTGAAAGCCCAGCCAGCTCAGAGGACGATTTATCCAGCTTGTAAAAGATAAGAGAGAAGAGAGAAGCTGCTCTAATCTAAATAACACACAGGCAGAGTGCATAGAGGGGCCTGGAAGGGGGAGTTCATAGCAGAACCACAACACTGAAGAACTTGGCAGCCTTCCAGACACAGGCTGACAAGTCTGACAAGAGAGAGATAAGTTGATTTATTACAGAGACAGTGATAGTATAAAGTGCTGCAGTTAGCCAGAACACATTAGAATAGCTTTTGGAACTTGTAGGATGATAAAAAACAGGATGCAATTTTTGTTACGGAGTCTCTTTAAGTACCTTTACTGTTCAGTGAACCCAGCTCACTGCATCTAACTACCCAGTACCTGTTGTGTTTACCTAACCCACCTCATCACTGCATATACCTAGCGTTGTGTTGAGTGAACCCAGCTCACTGCATCTAACTACCTATTGTGTTGAGTGTGAACCCACCCTAACTACCTGTTGTGTTCAGTGAACCCAGCTCACTGCATCTAACTACCTGTTGTGTTGAGTGAGAACCCACCTCACTGCATATTAGGGATGCTCGGAAAATTCCGCGGAATTAAAAATTCCGTGATTCCGGACGGAATTAGGTTAATTCCGATAGTCGAAACGGAATTCCTATACCTCTCAAACGGAATTCCGCGGAAATTTTATAATTCCGACGAAATTTTCCGGAATAGCACAAAAAATCTCTCTAGACCATGGCCTAGCATAAACCATACTACTATTATGATCAATTCGATAGAAAAAGTAGCATGATTAAGGATTTGTACTTTTTGAAAAGCATGCTTATATACCATAGCTGGGATTTGAACCCAGGACTCAGTGTGTAGTAGGTATCTGTCTTACCCTCTAGACCATGAACCACACTGCATGGTAGTAGGTATCTGTCTTACCCACTAGACTATCAACCACACTCAGGGCCAGGCTGAGGCAGAGGCTGGAGAGGCTGCAGCCTCAGGGCGCAGTGTAGGAGGGGGTGCACAATTCATTCAGCTGTCATTCCCAATTGTGTTTGAAGCAGAAAGAAATAAGAAAAGGTGATACATGGCAGCGACTGCAAGCCAGATAAGTAGAGATTAAGGTGTTGGGGGGGTTGGGGGCCCTGGGGCACCTCTTAGTGTAATAGCAATCAGTGTGTGACAGCTGGGGTGGGAGGGATGGGGGGGCGCACTTTGCTGTCTCAGCCTTGGGTGCTGAAGGACCTTGTCCCACCTCTGACCACACTACATGCTAAAGCCTGGCCCTGAGTGTGGTCAGAGGTGGGAGGAGGAGGAGGAGGAGGAGGAGGAGGAAGAGAGAGAGAGAGAGAGAGAGAGAGAGAGAGAGAGAGATTTTAAAATTTTTCCGACGGAATTCCGCATACGTCGGAATTCCGCGGAACAGCCCCGGAATGAAACGGTAACGGAATTTCTGTATGACGGAATGCGGAATTGTCCCGGAAACGGAAATGGGCTCTTCCGACCATGCCTGCTGCATATAGCTAGCATACCCCCGAGATAGACAAAATGGACAAACCAGGTAGAGGAAGAGGTAGAGGCAGACCCAGAAGAAGGCCACCAGGCACCGGCAGGTCTGTGGCTGTGCGAGGTGGTGTTGCTGTGATTTCGTGCGGACCTGCCCCAAAATACAGTGCTCAGAAGAAGGCACGTGCCATCACTTCCCAAAATCGTGAGGAGGTGCTTGAGTATTTAACACAGAACACCTCATCTCCCGCAGCCACCAGCGCTACAACAAGCACCACATCTGCTTCATTTGACACTTCGCAGGAGTTATTTGGTGGTGGTGGTGGTGAAATCACTGATTCCCAGCCACTACTGCAACAACAACAAGAAGGCGCAGGTACACCACCTCATACGTCTGAGTTAGGTGGCGATAGTATGGACATAACGTGTGTGGATGGGGATGATGGTGGACCACCTGAAGTTGGTGCACTTGAGGAGGTGTCTGAGGAAAGTGCAGCTGGCCAGGAGGATTATGATGACGATTATACGGATACCACATATGTTCCCGGTAGAGGAGATGACCAGGGGGACAGTTCAGAGGAGGAGTCAGAGAGGAGTAGGAGGAGATGACTCCATGATAGAAGCAGAGGGAGCTCGTCCTCAGAAACAGCTGGGGGCAGTGTCCGGCGCCATGTATCACCAGCTATGGCCAGCCAGCCAACATGCCCTTCAACGTCAGCTGCTGATGCCACCGTAGCGCCATCACCCCAGGGGGGTTCAGCGGTCTGGAAATTTTTTCACGTGTGTGTCTCAGATCGGAGCAAAGCCATCTGTTGTCTCTGCCAGCAAAAATTGAGCCGTGGAAAGGCCAACTGTCACGTAGGGACAAGTGCTTTACGAAGGCACCTGGAGAGACGGCACAAACAGCTATGGCAAGAACACCTGAGGAAAAGCAGCACCCCTCAAAAGACAAGCCGCGGAGAACAACCGCGGCAGCCGTCACAGGGGGCTTCTGCTGCTCCACGTTCCCATGGTATTGTTCGTGGCTGGGGGGAGGAAGAATGGATACACTTTTAAACAATTTAAAAATACAACCATCTAAACTTTCAAACAATTTTAAAATACAACCATCTAAATTTTCAAACAATTTAAAAATACAACCATCTAAACTTTCAAACAATTTAAAAATACAACCATCTATCATTTTCAAAAAATTGAAAAAAAGGGCAAAAAAACTTGCCCTCCGTAAAACATTCTTGGCAAATGCTTTCGACTTGGTTTGTCTTCCGCTGGCTCAAGGGTCCATCTGACCACAGATGCCTGGTCTGCAAAGCACGGTCAGGGCAGCTACAGCATGGGTCTCAGCAGGCTCCCACTTCGGGCCGGAATCCAACCTTCATTCCCTGCGGTGACAATGGCAGACTTGCCCTCCATAACGGATTCCCATTAAAGGATTTAAAGTTAATTCATTTCAAATACACAGCAGGGCCTCGAAAGTCCGCCTCCTGTATTGTTATTTTTGGTCACTACCTCGGGGCGGGCGTGCATGCCTGCCTGCTGCCCTCCTTGGATGTGTAGTGGTAGCCGTTTCTCAGGCTCCACACCGGATTCCATCCCTCATTCCCCGGCCATTACCCGGGGTCACAAATGGCAGACTTGCCCGCCTCCATATGATTCTCGTGAAAGGAATGTGGTGTCATCTTTGCCCGCCATAACTGGTTCTCGTTAAACGATTTAAAGTACATTCATTTCAAATACACAGCAGGGCCTTGAAAGTCCGCCTCCTGTATTGTTATTTTTGGTCACTACCTCGGGGCGGGCGAGCGTGCATGCCTGCCCGCTGCCCTCCTTGGATGTGTAGTGGTAGCCGTTGCTCAGGCTCCACACCGGATTCAAACCCCTCATTCCCCGGCCATTACCCGGGGTCACAATGGCAGACTTGCCCGCCTCCACAGGATTCTCATTGTAGCGGTACTGAACAAGTACACAGCAAGTAGAAAATGTAATTAAAAAAAAAACGTAAGCTTTTTAACAGTGCCATGGAAAGTTGAGAAGGAAGTCATACATTACCTGACATCACTGAGTGAGGAAAAGCAATCTCGCCATGTTGCGCAGTAGTCCAGCACGGCCGTCACAACACACAACAAACAGCTATTTGTGGTGCGTTACACAGTGAGTTTGGTGTGTCAGTGTGAAGCAGTACTCTAATTACACTCCCTGATTGATGTATACACATGCAAGATGTTTGAAAGCACGTTAGGACTGCAATTTAGCATTCAATGTGATTTCTGCCCTTAAAACGCTGCTTTGCGTCACATCCAGATTTTTCCCCGGGACTTTTGGCGTGTATCCCCCATACCGCCATGCCCCCCTCCAGCTGTTAGACCCCTTGAAACATCTTTTCCATCACTTTTGTGGCCAGCATAATTTTTTCTATTTTTCAAAGTTCGCCTCCCCATTGAAGTCTATTGCGGTTCGCGGACTTTTCCGCGAACCGAACCTTCCACGGAAGTTCGCGAACCCGGTTCGCGAACCGAAAATCGGCGGTTCGCGACATCTCTAATCATCGTTAACAAGGGAAGAGATACCCGGGAGTGCGTATAAGCCTGTGGGAGGACTGTGACAATCCTTTTATCAGTAATTGCAAAGTGGAAGTGGTAACACTGCATCATATTTTATTTATGTTCACATTATTCTTCATTTTCCCCAGGCTACTTATTTGTACAGTATAGTTTATCCAGCGCCGGTGCCATTCTTTTTGGCTTACAAATGTTATCCATAAAACTTCTAAACACACTGCGCTCTACTAGGCAGAATCATACTGGACCACTTCCGCTTCCAGATATTGCAGCTCCCTTATTTGCTCGTAGGGATAGAGCATATGGTCTAGTAGAAACAAAAGAGAGAGAAAGGGGCGCTGTCTGGTGCGGTAACTTTTTAATATGCTTCTAGCAAGGATAAAATATTGCACTTACAGAATAAAAGATGAATATAAGCTCATCAGACACAGTGGTCTAATCGTTCGTCTCCCTCAATAGATGGAAAATACCTAGCTCTCCTCCACGCTGTGGCCAGTAGCGTGGACTCTCAATAGGAACAGAGCTCCGACGGTGCAGGGACGAACGGACCAATCCTGGTAGGGCACCTGTTCCGTCATAACGCGTTTTGGCGTGCCACGCCTTCGTCAGATGACGTAAGGGGGAAAAGAAAAATGTAAATGTATATCCAGTATCTTAGCAACAGCGTAACACTGGCCAGGCCGGACAAAGACGGGTGCCGCCAAGGGCCAAATCACTACACAATTTATCAGCCTCATATCGAGATAGCCTCACGCCACTGTCCGCAGCTCCCATCACTATACATTTACACAATTTTAACAACTGTATATCTAAAAACACATGATTATACATTTAAAAAACACCATATGAATTACAGACGTAGTACATCATATCAAAATTAAAACAATTGATTACATAAAATAATCTCTTATTTCCTATATGTTATAGCGCATATCTTTGTACATATGTCTCTATACATGCACACACGTGCGTGCAAACACACCCATATACACATACTCCATACGCCAATCCTCAATGCCCTCCCACATGCGGGCTCATACAAATTTGGACTGGCCAAAAATATATACACACATATTCTATCTACATAAAAAGTGTGAATAGTAATAAAATTCAAAGAATCTACATCTCATATAAAGACACCATAAAACGTACCCACATGTCATGTTTTATAAACTAGAAAATACACACATACCAACGCTTATTTATTAACGTGTGCCGGGAAATATCTTCCTACCCCTCTTCTCTCCAGATGCTGATGATTTTTTTTGTTTTTCTGTTTTTTCAGGATTGGTTCGTTCGTCCCTGCACCGCCAGAGCTCTGTTCCTATTGAGAGCCCACATTACTGGAGGAGACCTTGGCGTTTTCCATCTATTGAGGGAGACGGAGCGTTTAGATCAGTGTGTCTGATGAGCTTATATTCACCTCAAATGTTATCAATAGACTAGAAGGTCCCAATCTCTATAAGACTATATATACTGTATATACAAATGTTCGTATCTAGAGCAAAGATGAATTGTACGTCTTAAAGGGGCACTTAAGTTTTATTTACCTGGGGCTTCTACCAGCCCCCTGCAGCCGCCCTGTGCCCACGCAGACTTGCTCGGATCCTCCTGTCCCCGGCGACAATTACTTCCGGTTTTGCCGACAGGCACGACAGGCATGGAAAGACAAGTGATTCTTTGCATTCCTGGCCGCAATAGCAGTATAGAGGGCGCTATTGCAGCCAGGAACGCTAAGTATCAGGCACATGGCCAGGCCTGTTGGGCCTGTCGGCGAAATTGAAAGTAGCTGCTGGCGGGGGAAAGGAGGATCCGAGCGAGTCTGCGTGGGCACAAGACGGCTGCAGGGGCCCCAGGACGGCCCTAGGTAAGTAAAATTCATTTTTTAACAGACTTAAGGATCCCTTTAAACCAGGAAAAAAAAGTACTCACAATGCACCAGATGTATGAAAATAACAAGTATATAGCTTTATTCTTGATCACAGGGTAAAAATGACAAAATAAATCACCATAGGGAAACGAATGGGGGAGACAACAACAGTTTAAAAAGACCCAACAATTTGGGACAGGTGGCCGCGGAAATTATAAATACGGTTGAAGTGATCCGTAATGTATGAGCAGATTCAATACAAGTACAAAATAGACGTCCGCACAGGCAAGGTAATACAGAGTAACAGTAATCTATAGGTTGCATATACAGTATAATCACAAGGTGCCAAGTGCTATATTCCATATAAAATATAATTGCAGCAATCCAGATTAAAGTGCATAGTAATTCAATGCATATGATACCATCAAGTACATTAATAAATAAATACTAATAAGATGCAACATATGAGCCAACATGCAATCCAGACAGAGCAATACCAGTGTGCCAATATGGATGTACAGTCACATGTAATACACCAAGCACTCCTAGTCAATGAAGTCCCTCAGAGGTCTGAGCATTGCATAGATTAACAAGTGAAACCGCCATAATACCTGTGTGGTGCCCCACTCCACCATGCCGCAGCCACCCGTTAGGTCTGACACATGTATTACGGGAACGTCCAGCTTCCTCAGAGACCACAACCTAGATTACTGTTACTCTGTATCACCTGTGCGGACATCTATTTTGTATGTGTATTGAATCTGCCCATATATTACTTATTGCTCCAACCGTATTTATAATTCCCGCAGCCACCTGTCTCAAATTGTTGGGTCTTTTTAAACTGTTGTTGTCTCTCCCATTCTTTCCCATATGGTGATGTCTAATGTCATTTTTAGCCTGTGATTACAAATGATATCAGCCAGAGAGCAGCTGACCATGGGTGTCACACTGAGATATGACACATGCACCGCCCACTGTTTACTACATCCAGAGTTAGCGTCACGTAGGGGCCAAAAAAACATGTTTACTATCACAGAAGTTTTATGATATCAGACTTTACTATACCAGGTGTTGCTCCCATAGACTTATACTTGAGATAGGCCGGGACCTGGAGACAGGGCCGGTTTTAGCTACAATGGGGCCCTGGGGCAAAGTTAACGTTAGGGGCCCCCTTAGCAATGTCCCCCGCAGCCTCCGAGCCGACTCCCAGGACCCATCCCACCAAACTCCTAGGGACACTAAATAATTAGGTGTCCATCATATGTCCCCAAAAGCATTGCTGAGGACCCCAATATTCCCAATTTTCCTTTCCCTTACAAACTCAGAGTGTGCACACAATGTACCTAATCCAGGCAGGACATAGGAGGCAGCACCATGCTCCGGACTTCTCTTCCTCATTCCCTGCAGGCATGTATGGGATCACCATAGCTGGAGGGGAGGGGACACACACTTTGGGGGCACCTACAGGCTCTGGGTCCCTGGGGAAATTGTCCCTTTTGCCTCTATGGAAGTGCCAGCCCTGTTGCCACATACAAATTTAGTCATGTAGTCAAGAAAGCCAAAAGAAATAACCAAAAACCCATGCAATTGGCATAGTTTGAAGAAAAATATGTGTTGGGAAAAAAAAAATACAGTGTTGCTATAGAAGCAGGATGCAGCAGATTGTGATGTCATCTGGAGGCGGAGCCTCGGGCTCATGCACAGCAGTTACAGCTGTTGACGGACGAGGACCTGTTTCTTGCTTACATTTGGTAAGTAGGCCTATTTTTCATAAAAAATGTATATATATATTGAGGAAACTCACCATAATTGGTAGTAGTAGTTGATATGCTACCGGGCAGCACGGTGGCGTAGAGGTTAGCTCTCTCGCCTTGCAGCGCTGGGTCCCTGGTTTGAATCCCAGCCAGGGCACTATCTGCAAAGAGTTTGTATGTTCTCTCCGTGTCTGCGTGGGTTTCCTCCGGGCACTCCGGTTTCCTCCCACATTCCAAAAACATACGGATAAGTTAATTGGCTCCCACTAATATTGGCCCTAGACTACAGTACTTACACTACATAATATAAATATATGGCAATGGTAGGGATTAGATTGTGAGCTCCTTTGAGGGACAGATAGTGACAAGATATATAAATATATATACATTGTACAGTGCTGCGTAATATGTCGGCGCTATATAAATAATAATAATAATAATAATATGCTAGGCTTAATCTGGTTTCGGCTGGAGATTTTGGCTGGGAGAGATGTTGGGGCCATCGGATGGCTGCAGAGCAGGTTGGCGACATAAACAGGGCAGGAAATGATGAGAAATACTGCAGAATATAATAGAAATGCTGTTTTCTCATCATGTCCTGACTCTGTAAGTGAAATACAAACTGATTCAAACTGATCCCCAAATTGCCAGGCACCTTTTTTGCATGTACATTCCTGTTAGTGCTCTCGCAGCTTTAATTCCAACATGTCCACAAAAAGCACCGGCTAAGGACTTACCCACCAATTATGACACTGAATGGATCTTCCGATGGAGGTGATGTGGCCGATGCATGAAGACGTAGGAGCGCTTCCTGGATTAGGGCAGATAGTAAAACATCCACTGATACCGAGTGCGTCTGGATTTCCCTCCGTGGATTTGCCATTCACAACCGGACATGACATTTTTTCCCGATTGGTCACGAGTGGCTTTCTTGCCTTGTGGTAGACATATTGTGGGGCTCAGACCCCCCTTGCATAGATCAGACCAGAATGTTCTGATCAGACTTCATGAAGTCATTGGGATATTTTGTTGCTGCGGCTGCAGCTGCAAACGTTGCTTCCTTCACCTCAAGGAGCAACGCCCCGTGTGACGGTATGAGTGCTTCCTCCAATGTAGATGGCGCTCCAGCCACTCATACACAGTCCACACCATGACTTCATAACCGGACTTGCCATTTTTCCTGCATAGTCATGGCTGGCCCCGCTCCGGCCTCGTGGCAGATACCTTGTGCAGCTTGTACCCCTGGAGTGCAGCTGGCCGGCTGCACATATCATCACTACAACATCTGACCGCCGTGGAAGACTGAAGAGATGAAAGAAGAATCACAGCAGAGCAACACCAGCAGTTCATCTTCCACCGCCAGAAAGAGGAGAATCTACAAGACTACAAGACCGCCTTTATGCCTGATACACACAATGCAATTTTCCCAACAAATCGATCATGTCAGATCTACTCTTGATCATGAAAGGGATTTTGTGCAGTACTAATCTGACCATTGATCCGTTTCTCAATAGGAAGCAGATTGGACATGCCAAACATTATCGATAGACCCATTGATCTGTTGGGAATAGAATTGTGTGTATCAGCCTTCATGCCCGGAGAGGTGGGGCAGTGCACTAGCCATGGGCGCTCCAGAGGTTTCCTCCACAGGGGTTTTTTCCTCTCCTGTGTGCTGGTGTCACTTTGGTGGCTCCTCTCCAACACAGGACCACCACCAGCTCTGCTAGCTTTATGTAACATCTTCAATAAAGCTCAGAAACCATCTACTCCACTGCATCTTTTTACTTTAGCTTTAGAATATTACTTTAATATGTGTTGTGACGTCTCCTCACTGTGGGGGACTATTTCTGTCATTTTTCAGGTTGTAAAACAATTTGGTTTGGTAAAATTGAGTGTAAGATGCGCATTGATCGCCAAAACAATAGTGGCTGGGTAAATTTTGGAGGGATTCATTCTTGTTTTTTTTTTAAATTTATTGAAAAGGTTTTATGATGGTCTCAATTGTTTATATTTATAGTGATCAATTTATGGGAGCAAAGGAAGGAGAGTAGAGAGAAATATTATTCACTAGCTGGTGGCCCGGCATTGCCCGGGTATGTATTTGCCTGGTTCTGTCTCCGCCCACTTTTTATAGCACTAACACACAATTACTTAATTACTCCATGACCTAGTTTGTGAGCTTTGAGGTCTTTGGCATCAATAATTTGCATTGAAATGAAACAAATCTGATTGGATGTAGCTCCACCCCTCTTCTGAATTTGAACCCCAGTCACCCAATGACCAGGTTTGAGTCTTGTGCCATTAACAGTGCAAGAATGGCAGCAATGAAATATTCCCCTTGGTGAATTTTGATTGGCTTTTTTAGGCTCCACCCACTTTTCTGAATATTTATCCCAGTCACCCAGTGACCAACTGTGAAAAGTTTGAGAACCCTGCCATTAGCAGTGTAAGAATGACTGCAGTTTACATTTTCCCAGTGAAATTTGTATTTGTCATCCGCCTACTTTTTGGTTATATGGGGATAAAAACTATCCTATATGTCATTCCAGGTAATGTGCTAAATTTCATTCAAATCCATTCAGCCATTGTTGCGTGATTGAGTAACAAACATCCAGACTTTCGCACTTATAATATTAAGCAGCCCATACACTCAGCCGATTTTCTGGCCGATCGATCGATCGCGATCGATCGATCGATCGATCGATCGCAAATCGGTTGGCCAATCGACCGATCGACGGCCGATTTCGATCGATTTCGATGGATTTCCATCGAACTAGCAGGGTGGAAAATTTAGGTCGATCTGATGAGATTGCTTATCAGTTTGCATTGGCCTTAATGGAAATCTGATGGCAAAAAAATGCCATCAGATCGAATTTCAACAGATTTCAAACTGAAATCTATTGGAATTCTATCCTGGTAAAAAATGTTCTAAAAACGCATCAGATAGATCATCAGATGCATTTCTTATCTGTCTGCTGCCAATCTGACGAGTGTATGGGCACCTTTAGTGAAATAAGCTCAGTACTATTTACAGGGTTGAAAAACAAAAAACTGGAAAAAGGATGGAACTAAAGGTAATTCACAGTAAATTAAGAAACAAACAGCAGTAAATAAAGCAAAATAGCCTGAGGTAGAAGCCGAGGTTACAATTAGTAGGGGGAAATGTTTGTAAATGGATAGAGAATTAGCTGTAGGTCAGGAGGCAAAGAGTGTTCGTAAACGGCTCATACTCAAAATGGGAAACTGTTAGCAATGGAATCCCACAAGGCTCAGTAGTAGGTCCAATTATTTTTAATGTATTTGTTCATGACCCAGGAATACAAAGTAATATTGATATCTTTACAGATGATACTAAATTATCAACACTAAGCAGAATAGTGACATATTACAGCATGATCCTTACTGTATGGCTGTATGGACAGGAATATTGCAGATTCCTTTTTATGTTGTTAAATGTAAGGTCATACATCTTGGGAGTGGCAATGGCATAATTTCATATAAACTAAATGGCATACAGTTTGGAAAATCAGATGTGGGCAATATTAATGAATAAGGTAAGCAATCATATTCAGTACCAAACAGCAGCAGCTCAATCAAATTAAATCCTCTGATGCACAAAATGAGAATTAAACTCACGATACATTAGTATATTACTCTGTGTGTATAATTCATGAGTGAGGTTTTATCTGGAGTATGGGATACAGTTTTGGCCAGAACCTGTATAAAGATAAAGATGAACAACTAAATTGATCAAAGGAGCTGAATACCAAAAAAGGTTTTAGACAAACTATTATTATTATTATTTATTGTATTTATAAAGCGCCAACATATTACGCAGCGCTGGACAATAAATAGGGATACATACATTGCAACAAGGGGTGACAGACAGAGAGGTAGCAAACGGTTATACAACATAGCACAAGGTTATACATACAATCAGGGTATAAAATGCGGTTTACAGAGACTCGGCAAAAATAAGTCCGAGTTAGTCCATGAGAAGGGTGTAATTGTTGGGGTAGTAAATTTAAAAAAGACACACTAAGGGAGGGGGGAGGCCCTGCCAAGGCTTACAATCTAAAGGGTGGGGGGACACATAAGGTAGGACTGTGGAAAGGGTGATTGACAGAGAGTTAGAGTGTGGTAGATGTGGGGTAGGGTATTTTAAAGAAATGTGTTTTGAGGGCTTGCTTGAAGGTGTTGAAGGAAGGAGCGAGTCTGAGGGGGGGTGGAAGGGAGTTCCATAGGGTGGGGGCAGCTCTTGAGAAGTCTTGTAAGCGTGCATGGGAATGAGAAATGCGTGGGGAGGTCAGGTGGAGATCATTGGAGGACCAGAGGGGACGGGTAGGTATATATCTGTTGACGAGCTCAGAAATGTAGGTTGGGCAGGTCTTGTGCACAGATTTGTAGGTAAGGCACAAAACCTTAAAACTGATCCTGAAGCTGATAGGGAGCCAGTGTAGGGCTTCGCAGAGGGGAGAAGTGGAAGCATAGTAGTGGGAAAGTCTGATGAATCTAGCTGCTGCATTCATGACTGATTGAAGAGGTTCAATGCATTTTAAGGGGAGGCCAGATAGTACGGCATTGCAGTAGTCAAGGCGGGAGATGATGAGGGCATGGATTAGAAGCTTGGTAGTGTCTGGGGTCAGAAAGGGGCAGATTTTGGAGATGTTTCGAGGGTGGAAGTTGCAGGTTCTGGTAACATTTTGGATGTGTTGGCTGAAGGAGAGGGCAGAGTCTAGGGTGACGCCCAGGCAGCGGGCCTGGGAGGTAGGGCGGATGGTAGTGGTGTTGATAGTGATGTGAATATCTGGGAGGCGTGGTGCAGAGCGGGGCGGGAAAATTATGAGTTCAGTTTTATCCAGGTTAAGCTTCAGGAACCTAGCTTACATCCAGGAGGAGATGGTTGATAGGCAGGAGGAGACCTTGTCCATAGTGGAGGGGGAGAGATCGGGGGTGTGGAGATAGATTTGGGTATCATCGGCATATAGGTGGTATTTGAAGCCCAGGGAGGAGATGACTTTGCCAATAGAGGAGATGTAAATTGAGAACAGTAGGGGGCCCAGAACAGAGCCCTGGGGGACTCCAACCGAGAGGGTGTGGGAGTTGAGGAGGAACCATTAAAAGAGGTGGTGAAGTAGCGATTAAAGAGGTATGAGGAGATCCAGGCAAGGGTGTTGTCACAAATCCCTAAGGACTGTAGGGTTTGAAGGAGGAGGGGATGGTCAACTGTATCAAATGCCGAGGAAAGGTCAAGCAGTAGCAGGATGGAGTCGTTTCCTTCAGCTTTAGCAAGGGTAAGGTCATTTACTACCTTGACGAGAGCAGTTTCTGTTGAGTGGGCAGGACGGAAACCAGATTGTAGGGGGTCAAGTAGGGAGTTGGTGTTGAGGTAGTGCGTGATACGTCTGTGGACCAGGAGTTTGAGGAGCTTTGAGGCAAAAGGGAGGAGAGAGATTGGGCGGTAGTTGGAGGGTAGGGAGGGGTCGAGTGAGGGTTTTTTTCAGCAGGGGGAGTACAGTGGCCTCTTTAAAAGCTGAGGGGAAGGTGCTGGTGGAGAGGGAAAGGTTGAACAAGGAGGTGAGGACATGGGCCAGGTCAGGGAAGTGGGGGCGGAGGGTGTCAGAGGGGACAGGGTCGAGGGGGGAGGAGGTGGCAGGGGAAGTGGCAAGGAATAGATTCACCTCTTCAATGGTAGCAGGAGTGAAGGAGGTTAGGGAGGGTGGGTGCATTGGAACAGTCTGGATGGAGGAGGTGAGGGGGGGCGGGGCATGGGAGAGGCCTGGAAGGTGAGGCATGGCAGCGGCCTGGGGGGAGTTGGAGGGAATTGAAGAATGTAGGAGGGAGATTTTATTTCGGATAGATGAGATTTTACTGGTGAAGTGAGTGGCAAAGTCATTGGCTGAGATGGTGGTGCAATGGGGGGGGGGGGGAGTGGGGTTAAGTAGGGAGTTAAAGGTGGCGAAGAGACGTTGTGGGTTGGAGGCTTGAGTTACAATCAGGGCAGCAAAATACTTTTGTTTAGCTTCTGATAGTGCAGTGTGGAAAAGTTGCGGCTTAGCTTTAAAATCCAGGAAATCGGGATTGAGATGCGATTTCCTCCATTTCCACTCAGCGGCTCGTGTTCCTTTCTTGAGGTTGCGTGTGTGGGTGGTGTGCCAGGGTTGGGGATTGGGGGGGTTGTTGGGGCGGAAGGTAAGGGGGACAGCTTCATCTAAGGCTGATGAGAGGGCCTTGTTATATAGTGCTGCTGCTTGATTGGGGCATGACAGGGTGGGGAGGGTGGAGGAGTGGAAGAGGAGGGGGTCAGCTAGGATGGTTGGATTCAGATTGCGCAGATCCCTTTGCCATCTACCAGGCATGGTAGTGGGGGCAGAGGAGGAGGATTGGGAGATGGTGAAGGTGAGGAGGTGATGGTCAGAGAGAGGGAATGGTGCAATGTCCAGGTTGGTGAGGGAGGCGGATTTGGAGAAGGTGAGGTCGAGGATATGACCAGCAGAGTGGGTGTGGGAGTTTACGTGCTGGGAGAGGCCAAGGGAGTTGGCGAGGGAAAGTAGCTGAGTGGTGGCAGGTGTGTTGGGCACATCAATAGGAATATTGAAGTCCCCGAGGATGATTGTAGGGAGGTCCGATGACAGAATGTGGGGTAGCCAGGATGCTAGGTTGTCAAGGAAGAGAGATGTGGAGCTAGATGGAGGGCGGTATAGGAGAGGTCTGCAGCAGCAGTACAGTCAGAAGGGGTGAGCCATGTCTCTGTGAGGGCGAGGAAGGTAAGGGATTTGGATATGAACAGCTCATGAATGGCTGTGAGCTTATTGCGGGTGGTCCTGGCATTCCAGAGGCCACAGGAAACAGGGAGCGAATGCCTAGGGGTAGGATGGATAGGAATAAGGTTATGCCGAGGGTGTGTGTGTGGGTAGAGTGTGGGGGGGAGGGAAGGGAGGTGCATGGGGGCCAAAAGGGAGTCTAAGGACAGAAGGGGCGAGGGTGCGGGGAAATAGAAGGGGGACAAGGTGTAGAAGGAGGTGGAGGTAGAGCATGTGGTGATGGGGGATAGCAAGATGGGGAGGGAGATAGCTGGGAAATGGTGGAGTGGTCAGGGAGTTAATAGGAGGGAAGGGGTACATTTTGCACTGAAGAGATAAGGTAGGATGGGGTGTGGAGAGTGGAAGCATAGACAGGGGGACAGCAGTTAGACCAAGATGAGATAAAATGTCACCAATGATGTGGCTGAAGGGGTTCAGCAAAGTTGCATCAATAATCAATCTGGTAAGGAGCAGTCCACAGGAGATCAGCAGTGAAATTGGCAGAACATCAATGATGACAAAAAAACCCAGCTGTGTATGATTGGTAGATGGGGTGTCTGGTTGGTAATGACGTAACTTGTCTGGAGGTCGGTGATGGATCAGTTGGTGGGGAGTTCAGCAGTGGAGCAGCCAGCGAAGATCAGCAGTGGTGTGGTTGGTGAGGCACGGTGAAACCATTAAGTAGTTTTGTAAGCAGGTGTGCAGTGCTTAACCACTTGAGGACCTAGGGCTTTCTACCCCTTAAGGACCGGCCACTTTTTTTCCATTCAGACCACTGCAGCTTTCACGGTTTATTGCTCGCTCATACAACCTACCACCTAAATGAATTTTGGCTCCTTTTCTTGTCACTAATAAAGCTTTCTTTTGGTGCTATTTGATTGCTCCTGCGATTTTTACTTTTTATTATATTCATCAAAAAAGACATGAATTTTGGCAAAAAAATGATTTTTTTAACTTTCTGTGCTGACATTTTTCAAATAAAGTAAAATTTCTGTATACATGCAGCGCGAAAAATGTGGACAAACATGTTTTTGATAAAAAAAACCCATTCAGTGTATATTTATTGGTTTGGGTAAAAGTTATAGCGTTTACAAACTATGGTGCAAAAAGTGGATTTTCCCATTTTCAAGCATCTCTGACTTTTCTGACCCCCTGTCATGTTTCACGAGGGGCTAGAATTCCAGGATAGTATAAATACCCCCCAAATGACCCCATTTTGGAAAGAAGACATCCCAAAGTATTCACTGAGAGGCATAGTGAGTTCATAGAAGATATTATTTTTTGTCACAAGTAAGCGGAAAATGACACTTTGTGAGGAAAAAAAAAAAAAAAAAGTTTCCATTTCTTCTAACTTGCGACAAAAAAAAATGAAATCTGCCACGGACTCACCATGCCCCTCTCTGAATACCTTGAAGTGTCTACTTTCCAAAATGGGGTCATTTGTGGGGTGTGTTTACTGTCCTGACATTTTGGGGGGTGCTAAATTGTAAGCACCCCTGTAAAGCCTAAAGGTGCTCATTGGACTTTGGACCCCTTAGCGTAGTTAGGCTGCAAAAAAGTGCCACACATGTGGTATTGCCGTACTCAGGAGAAGTAGTATAATGTGTTTTGGGGTGTATTTTTACACATACCCATGCTGGGTGGGAGAAATATCTCTGTAAATGACAATTTGTTAATTTTTATAACACACAATTGTCCATTTACAGAGATCTTTCTCCCACTCAGCATGGGTATGTGTAAAAATACACCACAAAACACATTATACTACTTCTCCTGAGTACGGCGATACCACATGTGTGGCACTTTTTTGCACCCTAACTGCGCTAAAGGGCCCAAAGTCCAATGAGTACCTTTAGGATTTCACAGGTCATTTTGAGAAATTTTGTTTCAAGACTACTCCTCACGGTTTAGGGCCCCTAAAATGCCAGGGCAGTATAGGAACCCCACAAATGACCCCATTTTAGAAATAAGACACCCCAAGGTATTCCGTTAGGAGTATGGTGAGTTCATAGAAGATTTTATTTTTTGTCAAAAGTTAGCGGAAAATGACACTTTGTGAAAAAACACAATTAAAATCAATTTCCGCTAACTTGTGACAAAAAATAAAATCTTCTATGAACTCGCCATACTACTAACGGAATACCTTGGGGTGTCTTCTTTCTAAAATGGGGTCATTTGTGGGGTTCCTATACTGCCCTGGCATTTTAGGGGCCCTAAACCGTGAGGAGTAGTCTTGAAACGAAATTTCTCAAAATGACCTGTGAAATCCTAAAGGTACTCATTGGACTTTGGGCCCTTTAGCGCAGTTAGGGTGCAAAAAAGTGCCACACATGTGGTATCGCCATACTCGGGAGAAGTAGTACAATGTGTTTTGGGGTGTATTTTTACACATACCCATGCTGGGTGGGAGAAATTCCTCTGTAAATGGACAATTGTGTGTAAAAAAATCAAAAGATTGTCATTTACAGAGGTATTTCTCCCACCCAGCATGGGTATGTGTAAAAATACACCCCAAAACACATTATACTACTTCTCCCGAGTACGGCGATACCACATGTGTGGCACTTTTTTGCACCCTAACTGCACTAAGGGGCCCAAAGTCCAATGAGTACCTTTAGGATTTCACAGGTCATTTTTGTTTTAGGGCCCCTAAAATGCCAGGGCAGTATAGGAACCCCACTAATGACCCCATTTTAGAAAGAAGACACCCCAAGGTATTCCGTTAGGAGTATGGTGAGCAGTGGTGCTCAGCAGAGCTCGAATATTCGAGTACCTCGAATATTCGAGCTCTTTTTCAGCTATTCGAGCTCGGTATTCGAGCTCCGAATAGCTGTAGCTATTCGAATGGGCTATCCGAGTACACTCGAATAGCCCATTCACTATTCGAGCTATTCGAGCAAACGGCGCTATTCGAGCTCGGTACCGAGCTCGAATAGCGTCATAGCCCAGATTGATGTCCTTAGAGCCAATCAGAGGGCTCCCAGGCCCTCTGACGGCAGCCAATCACAGAGGGGGACCCTGGCCAGCCCCTACCCTATAAATAGCGGCCGCCATGTTCCGTTTCTCCATGCTTGCCTGAGACTTGTACAGAGAGAGAGTTGCTCCTTTGTGCTTTGGCTTAGCAAGTGCTCTATTGTGGTCATTTACCTAGCGTTTTTGCTCACCTACACCTGCCATATACACCTATATTGTTGTTAGTTAGATAGACATTGTATTTTAGTTAGTAGCTTGTGTGTTACATTAGAACTGCAGGCAGCTGCTGCAAGCTTACAGGTTTAGGCCTCAGGGGGGCCTTGCCTCTGTGGGCAGCTGTCCTCTCTGTTTATTTCTCTCATCTATACCAGTATTTCTGCTGTCCTTTACTAATAGTATTGTAGTTATACTGTACTAGGAGTAGGACACTCACTGACTGTCACTGTTTATAGGCTACTAGCTAGCTCCTGCGTGTGTGCACTCACTCACTGTCTGTGTGTACACACACTCTATTTCCTTCTGATTACTGATTGATTATTGTTAGTTGTTGTACTTACTTACTACTTACTAGGGACACTCACTGTCTGTCACTGTTCATATAGGCTACTAGCTCCTGCGTGTGCGCACTCACTGTCTGAGTGTACACACACAACACACACTCTATTTCCTTCTGATCGCTGATTGATTATTGTAATTAGTTAGTGTTCTACTTACTGTTACTACTTAGTTACTCTTACTGTACTGGGAGTCTAGGACACTCAGTCACTGTGTTCATAGGCTACTAGCTCCTGCGTGCGTCCACTCACTGTCTGAGTGTACACACACCCACACTCCATTTCCTTCTGATCGCTGATTGATTATTGTAATTAGTTAGTTCTACTTACTGTTACTACTTACTCTTACTGTACTAGGAGTCTAGGACACTCAGTCACTGTGTTCATAGGCTACTAGCTCCTGCGTGCGTCCACTCACTGTCTGAGTGTACACACACCCACACTCCATTTCCTTCTGATCGCTGATTGTTTATTGTAATTAGTTAGTTCTACTTACTGTTATTACTGTTACTCTTACTGTACTAGGAGTCTAGGACACTCAGTCACTGTGTTCATAGGCTACTAGCTCCTGCGTGCGTGCACTCACTGTCTGAGTGTACACACACCCACACTCCATTTCCTTCTGATCGCTGATTGATTATTGTAATTAGTTAGTTCTACTTACTGTTACTACTTACTCTTACTGTACTAGGAGTCTAGGACACTCAGTCACTGTGTCCATAGGCTACTAGCTCCTGCGTGCGTCCACTCACTGTCTGAGTGTACACACACCCACACTCCATTTCCTTCTGATCGCTGATTGATTATTGTAATTAGTTAGTTCTACTTACTGTTACTACTTACTCTTACTGTACTAGGAGTCTAGGACACTCAGTCACTGTGTCCATAGGCTACTAGCTCCTGCGTGCGTCCACTCACTGTCTGAGTGTACACACACCCACACTCCATTTCCTTCTGATCGCTGATTGATTATTGTAATTAGTTAGTTCTACTTACTGTTATTACTGTTACTCTTACTGTACTAGGAGTCTAGGACACTCAGTCACTGTGTTCATAGGCTACTAGCTCCTGCGTGCGTCCACTCACTGTCTGAGTGTACACACACCCACACTCCATTTCCTTCTGATCGCTGATTGATTATTGTAATTAGTTAGTTCTACTTACTGTTACTACTTACTCTTACTGTACTAGGAGTCTAGGACACTCAGTCACTGTGTTCATAGGCTACTAGCTCCTGCGTGCGTCCACTCACTGTCTGAGTGTACACACACCCACACTCCATTTCCTTCTGATCGCTGATTGATTATTGTAATTAGTTAGTTCTACTTACTGTTACTACTTACTCTTACTGTACTAGGAGTCTAGGACACTCAGTCACTGTGTTCATAGGCTACTAGCTCCTGCGTGCGTCCACTCACTGTCTGAGTGTACACACACCCACACTCCATTTCCTTCTGATCGCTGATTGATTATTGTAATTAGTTAGTTCTACTTACTGTTATTACTGTTACTCTTACTGTACTAGGAGTCTAGGACACTCAGTCACTGTGTTCATAGGCTACTAGCTCCTGCGTGCGTCCACTCACTGTCTGAGTGTACACACACCCACACTCCATTTCCTTCTGATCGCTGATTGATTATTGTAATTAGTTAGTTCTACTTACTGTTATTACTGTTACTCTTACTGTACTAGGAGTCTAGGACACTCAGTCACTGTGTTCATAGGCTACTAGCTCCTGCGTGCGTCCACTCACTGTCTGAGTGTACACACACTAAATTTACTTGTGATTACTACTGATTATTGTAACTGCTAGTTGTACTTCCTGACTGTTACTACTTACTTACTGTACTAGGGGACACTCACTCAGTCACCTCACCAACCAACCCACTCCATTAAAGTACCCCACTTTTCACCCGCCCTTTTAAAAAACTTTTGTCTATACGCCCAAAACATTGAAGATGTCTGGAAGTGGCAGCCAGCGCGGTTTGGGCAAGGGGAAGGGCAGCAAGGGAATCAGGAGGAGAGGGAGCAGCATTGTGGCAAGCCGCGGCCGCGGGCGCGCCACCATGCACAGTTCCGCAGCAGCAGCAGCAGCGTCAGTGGCTAACATTCCTCCCATAGCCACTGGCCGTGGACGCCTTGGGCGCCGCCCAGCAGGAGCATCTGCAACTCACGCTGCAGAGACACAGCAGCAGCAGCGTGTAGCACCTGCTCCCATTTTCCGCCAGCCGGGTCGGAAACGTCCCATTGAGGAAAAGGATGCAGACGCTGTGGTGCAACTCATGACGGAGGATGAGCAGCCCGCCATCAGCTCTGCATCCGAGGCCTCCACCCTCACCACCACCACCACCACCACCCCTGTTCGCAGCAGCCGCCCAGCAGGGTCTGGGGAGGAGGCCAGTTCACCGTCAGTCGCCGACCTGTCATTCAGCACTCTTTTGACCCCAGGCATGATGAGTCAATTGTCTGCTGTTGTTGGCGATTTTGAGGAGGAGATGCTGATGGGCACTTTGGGGGAGGAGGGATTGGACAGCAAGACTGTGGCGACAGTCAAGCGTCCCATCCATGCATCAGGAGAGGAGTTTGGGGGGTCATCATCCCAGCAGGACATGTTTGAGGAGGGGGAGGATGATGTTGATGACCCGGTGACAGACAGAGACTGGGTGCCACCACCTCCAGGGGATGTCGTCCTCAGCAGCTCGGAGGAGGAGGAGAATGCGCTTGTGGGCCTTGCAAGGAGGCGCATCATTGCAAGCATTGGCAGCGACCCACAGCCTGCTGGTGTCTCAGGCTCAGCAGCAGCAGCAGCAGCATCAGCCAGTACCACCACCAGCCGCACCCAAGCCCCCCCCCCAACCACCACAGGGAGACAGGCAGCAGCGCTTCCATGCCGTAGGGGGATGTTTCTGTCACCAATCTGGCGCTTTTTCACCATGCCCACTGTGTACAGCAAGTACGCCACTTGCAACCACTGTCAGCGGAAGTTGAGCAGAGGTGCAGACCCCTTAAAGTTCAGCACCAGCTCGCTCATCAACCACCTTGCGGCTAAACATTTCCACCAGCATGAGGAGTTCCAGAGGCTGAAGGCATCTGGTGCTGGCAGTGGCACCACACCCATCACTGCACAGCCTTCAGCAGCAGCAGCAGCAACAGCAGCCACCCGCCCTCCTGCTCCTCCAGCAGCACCAGCAGGAGTGCGGAAACGCACTGCTCCTCCCCCCTCTGCAACTCCTGCCGCCGACACTGAGGCCTGTTCTGGCAGCCAGTCCTCAGTGGCCTCCTCCGCTGTGTCTGCTGATTCCCGTGTCAGCAAAAGGCCACGCCAGAGCATTTTGAGCGAGTCCTTCCAGGGGGTGGTTAGGGCTCTGCCTCCCAGCAGCCGTCGCGTGCGGCAGCTGAACGGCTTGCTGGCACGGGCCATGTGCTCCCAACTCCTGCCGTACACGCTCGTGCAGGAAGGGAGCGACATGCGGGCGCTGCTTGCTTGCGCAGCCCCAGACTGGCAGCTCCCCAGCAGACACTTCTTCGCCCGCAAGGCCATTCCTGCACTTCACCGCTTTGTGATGGCCAATGTGGAGCGAGGGCTGGAGCACGCGGTTGGTGAAAGGGTCCACGTCACCATGGACTCCTGGAGCAGCCGCTTCGGGACAGGCCGCTACCTGTCCTTCACTGTCCACTGGGTCAGCTTGGTGGAAGGGGGTGAGGATGGGAGAGCAGCAGCGGGCACAGCAGCAGCAGCAGCAACACAGTGGGTGGTGCCACCCCGCAGGGTCAGGGGAACTGCAGCGGGTTCCTCCGATCCTCTGCCATCCTCCGCCACACCTGGCCAAACCCCCCGCCTCAGCAGCAGCGTGAAGGCCCGCCACTGCCAAGCGCTGCTGCACTTGGTCAGCCTTGGCAAGACCAAGCTGACGGCAGCCCACGTGTTGGCCAAACTCCAGGAGCAGGAGAGGATTTGGCTGACCCCCAGAGGCCTCAGAGTCGGAGAGGTGGTGTCCGACAATGGGGCCAATCTGGTTGCTGCCATAGACAGGGGAAACCTGACCCACATCCCCTGTCTTGCCCACGTGCTGAACCTGGTGGTGCAGAAGTTCCTGCGCACCTACCAGGGGATGGGCGAACTGCTGGAAACGGCAAGGAATGTTGTGCGTCACTTCCGGCGCTCGGCTGCAGCCTGTGCGAGCCTGGAAGACGTGCAAAAGGAGCTGGATCTGCCACGCCATCGGCTGATCATTGACGTTCCGACTCGCTGGAACTCCACCCTGGCGATGTTGGAGCGTCTGGTTGAACAGAGGCACGCTGTCAACCAGTACCTTGCCCTGGCCACTGTTTCCGCAGCTCGGAGAAGGGACAAGACCAGCAACATCCCGTCCATCGTCCCCGATGATGACTGGAGGCACATGCAGCAGGTGTGCTTTGTGCTGGCTCCCTTCCTGCAGGCCACAAACATGGTGAGCAGGGACCATGCTATGGTCTGCGAGTGGGTGCCCCTGGTTTCTCTGCTGAACAGGGCCCTCGATGGTTTGCTGGAACAGGGAGCGGCAGCCTTGGACCAGCAGGAGCGGCAACCAGCTGCGCAGTCCACCTCTGAGGGGGAGGAGGAGGAGGACTTGGTGGAGGTCCCTGACCTGGCTGCTGATGAGGGGGATCAGCACAGCGCAGCTGAGTTGGTGCGGGGGTGGAGAGAGGATGAGGCGGCAGAGGAGGAGGATGAGGACAGCACTGACGTCGATGTGCCAGCAGACGTGGCCCGCCTCTTCCCAATGGCAGCGCACATGCTGACGTGCCTGCGCAGGGACCCCAGGGTGATCCAGATGAAGCAGAGGGAGGACATCTGGATCAGCATGATGTTGGACCCACGCCTCAAGGGGAAGTTGAGCCAGTTCCTGCCGCCTGCAGGAGGAGACCCAGCGCAACAAATAAGGAGCTTGCAGCAGGCCCTTGTTGAGCGCTTGGAGGAAGCCTTCCCCCAGCCTTCCACCCCCACTGTCCAGCAGCCAGCACAGAGGCAGCAGCAGGTGCCTGCATCCAGCAGCAGCAAGCGCCCCACAGACCTGCTGTCTCTCAGCCACGAGCTCTACAGGACTGTAGAGGCTCCGGCAGCAGTGACTAGAGAGGAGATGCATGCAGCAGCATCCTCCTCCGGTCACAGCCAGCGCCTGACCCGCATGGTGGCTGACTACATGGGGTCGTACAGCGGGCTTGACAGCGATGCCCCTGTTGATCCCATGGAGTATTGGGTCAAGCGCATGGAGATCTGGAGCGAGCTAGCGCAGTACGCCCTGGAAGTGCTGTCCTGCCCCCCTTCCAGCGTGCTGTCCGAGCGCTGCTTCAGTGCAGCTGGTGGCGTGGTCACCGAGAAACGCTCACGTCTGTCTCACAAGTCTGTGGACAGACTGACGTTTCTCAAGATGAACCAGGCGTGGGTGGAAGGCGAGTTCCTGGCCCCTGTTGTCGGCGAGAGGGGGACATGAACTGGCTGCCGGAACCATCGTTAATGTGCCTTACCACCCTTTACCACCTCCTGGCTCCTGCTCACTAAGCCAGCCTGGTTCACTTTGACTATTACGTCGCCTGCAGCCACACATTTTACACCTACAGTGGGCTGCTGTGTACTGCCCTTCTGCTGTCTGTCTGTGTTTCCCACTGCCAGGGTACACAGAATTACCTTCTGCTGCCACTCTGCCACCAGCTATTACGTCAAACAATAGCTATATTGGTTGCAAAACCAAAACCAAACAAACCATTAAAAAAAAAAAAAAAAGGTTTAATTTTTCTGAGGTGCCCGGGTTGAAAACTGTGTTGTCCCAGTTGTGTATTGGACACAATGTGGGCTGCACGACCGCTGTCTGGGACCTCCTGTTGTGTTTATTTACGCCCTGGTATCACCGCTAGGTACCAGGGCGATTATGTCACGCTGCCTACCTGCTGCCAGCCTGCCACACTCACACTACTCCTCCATTCCTCCTGCTGCTGCTTTCTGTCTGTGTTTCCCACTGCCAGGGTACACAGAATTACCTTCTGCTGCCACCAGCTATTACGTCAAACAATAGCTGCTCACATAATTACTCCTCCATTCCTCCTCCTGCTGCTGCTGTCTGTCTGTGTTTCCCACTGCCAGGGTACACAGAATTACCTTCTGCTGCCACACTGCCACCAGCTATTACGTCAAACAATAGCTGCTCACAATACTCCTCCATTCCTCCTCCTGCTGCTGCTGTCTGTCTGTGTTTCCCACTGCCAGGGTACACAGAATTACCTTCTGCTGCCACCAGCTATTACGTCAAACAATAGCTGCTCACATAATTACTCCTCCATTCCTCCTCCTGCTGCTGCTGTCTGTCTGTGTTTCCCACTGCCAGGGTACACAGAATTACCTTCTGCTGCCACTCTGCCACCAGCTATTACGTCAAACAATAGCTATATTGGTTGCAAAACCAAAACCAAACAAACCATTAAAAAAAAAAAAAAGGTTTAATTTTTCTGAGGTGCCCGGGTTGAAAACTGTGTTGTCCCAGTTGTGTATTGGACACAATGTGGGCTGCACGACCGCTGTCTGGGACCTCCTGTTGTATTTATTTACGGCCTGGTATCACCGCTAGGTACCAGGGCGATTATGTCACGCTGCCTACCTGCTGCCACACTCACACTACTCCTCCATTCCTCCTGCTGCTGCTGTCTGTCTGTGTTTCCCACTGCCAGGGTACACAGAATTACCTTCTGCTGCCACCAGCTATTACGTCAAACAATAGCTGCTCACATAATTACTCCTCCATTCCTCCTCCTGCTGCTGCTGTCTGTCTGTGTTTCCCACTGCCAGGGTACACAGAATTACCTTCTGCTGCCACCAGCTATTACGTCAAACAATAGCTGCTCACATAATTACTCCTCCATTCCTCCTGCTGCTGCTGCTGTCTGTCTGTGTTTCCCACCGCCAGGGTACACAGATTTACCTTCTGCTGCCACTCTGCCACCAGCTATTACGTCAAACAATAGCTATATATCCGTGTAATTGGTTGTAAAACCAAAACTACAAAACCATTACAAAAAAGGTTTAATTTTTCTGAGGTGCCCGGGTTGAAAACTGTGTTGTCCCAGTTGTGTATTGGACACAATGTGGGCTGCACGACCGCTGTCTGGGACCTCCTGTTGTGTTTATTTACGCCCTGGTATCACCGCTAGGTACCAGGGCGATTATGTCACGCTGCCTACCTGCTGCCAGCCTGCCACACTCACACTACTCCTCCATTCCTCCTGCTGCTGCTTTCTGTCTGTGTTTCCCACTGCCAGGGTACACAGAATTACCTTCTGCTGCCACCAGCTATTACGTCAAACAATAGCTGCTCACATAATTACTCCTCCATTCCTCCTCCTGCTGCTGCTGTCTGTCTGTGTTTCCCACTGCCAGGGTACACAGAATTACCTTCTGCTGCCACACTGCCACCAGCTATTACGTCAAACAATAGCTGCTCACAATACTCCTCCATTCCTCCTCCTGCTGCTGCTGTCTGTCTGTGTTTCCCACTGCCAGGGTACACAGAATTACCTTCTGCTGCCACCAGCTATTACGTCAAACAATAGCTGCTCACATAATTACTCCTCCATTCCTCCTCCTGCTGCTGCTGTCTGTCTGTGTTTCCCACTGCCAGGGTACACAGAATTACCTTCTGCTGCCACTCTGCCACCAGCTATTACGTCAAACAATAGCTATATTGGTTGCAAAACCAAAACCAAACAAACCATTAAAAAAAAAAAAAAGGTTTAATTTTTCTGAGGTGCCCGGGTTGAAAACTGTGTTGTCCCAGTTGTGTATTGGACACAATGTGGGCTGCACGACCGCTGTCTGGGACCTCCTGTTGTATTTATTTACGGCCTGGTATCACCGCTAGGTACCAGGGCGATTATGTCACGCTGCCTACCTGCTGCCACACTCACACTACTCCTCCATTCCTCCTGCTGCTGCTGTCTGTCTGTGTTTCCCACTGCCAGGGTACACAGAATTACCTTCTGCTGCCACCAGCTATTACGTCAAACAATAGCTGCTCACATAATTACTCCTCCATTCCTCCTCCTGCTGCTGCTGTCTGTCTGTGTTTCCCACTGCCAGGGTACACAGAATTACCTTCTGCTGCCACCAGCTATTACGTCAAACAATAGCTGCTCACATAATTACTCCTCCATTCCTCCTGCTGCTGCTGCTGTCTGTCTGTGTTTCCCACCGCCAGGGTACACAGATTTACCTTCTGCTGCCACTCTGCCACCAGCTATTACGTCAAACAATAGCTATATATCTGTGTAATTGGTTGTAAAACCAAAACTACAAAACCATTACAAAAAAGGTTTAATTTTTCTGAGGTGCCCGGGTTGAAAACTGTGTTGTCCCAGTTGTGTATTGGACACAATGTGGGCTGCACGACCGCTGTCTGGGACCTCCTGTTGTGTTTATTTACGCCCTGGTATCACCGCTAGGTACCAGGGCGATTATGTCACGCTGCCTACCTGCTGCCACACTCACACTACTCCTCCATTCCTCCTGCTGCTGCTGTCTGTCTGTGTTTCCCACTGCCAGGGTACACAGAATTACCTTCTGCTGCCACCAGCTATTACGTCAAACAATAGCTGCTCACAATACTCCTCCATTCCTCCTCCTGCTGCTGCTGTCTGTCTGTGTTTCCCACTGCCAGGGTACACAGAATTACCTTCTGCTGCCACCAGCTATTACGTCAAACAATAGCTGCTCACAATACTCCTCCATTCCTCCTCCTGCTGCTGCTGTCTGTCTGTGTTTCCCACTGCCAGGGTACACAGAATTACCTTCTGCTGCCACCAGCTATTACGTCAAACAATAGCTGCTCACATAATTACTCCTCCATTCCTCCTGCTGCTGCTGCTGTCTGTCTGTGTTTCCCACCGCCAGGGTACACAGAATTACCTTCTGCTGCCACACTGCCACCAGCTATTACGTCAAACAATAGCTATATATCTGTGTAATTGGTTGTAAAACCAAAACTACAAAACCATTACAAAAAAGGTTTAATTTTTCTGAGGTGCCCGGGTTGAAAACTGTGTTGTCCCAGTTGTGTATTGGACACAATGTGGGCTGCACGACCGCTGTCTGGGACCTCCTGTTGTGTTTATTTACGCCCTGGTATCACCGCTAGGTACCAGGGCGATTATGTCACGCTGCCTGCCTCATTGACTGCATGCTGCCACACACTCATCCTCCTCCTCCTGCTGCTGAATTTACCTCCTGCTGTCTGTGTGTTTCCACTGCCAGGGAGCACATACAATGGCGCTTCCAAGTTCCAACATGCGTGCGCCACCAGCTATTTGTTGTTACGCTCAAAAATAGCTGCATTTCTTTAAAAAAAAAAACTGAAAAGAGAAATAAGTGAAGAAGAAGACGATATAGAAGAAGATGAAGAAGAAGAAGAAGATGAAGATGAAGAAGAAGAAGAAGATGAAGATGAAGAAGATGAAGATGAAGAAGATGAAGAAGATGAAGAAGAAGAAGATGAAGAAGAAGAAGAAGAAGATGAAGAAGATGAAGAAGAAGATGAAGATGAAGAAGAAGAAGATGAAGATGAAGAAGAAGAAGAAGATGAAGATGAAGAAGATGAAGATGAAGAAGATGAAGAAGATGAAGAAGAAGAAGAAGAAGAAGAAGAAGAAGAAGAAGAAGAAGATGAAGAAGATGAAGAAGAAGATGAAGATGAAGAAGAAGAAGATGAAGAAGATGAAGAAGAAGAAGATGAAGAAGAAGATGAAGAAGATGAAGAAAAAGATGAAGAAGAAGAAGAAGATGAAGAAGAAGAAGATATAGAAGATAAAGAAGAAGAAGAAGTATATACAGTACTGAACAAAATTCTGGACACAACTTCTCTTTTCACCTTTTTTTTTTTAAAGGAACATCCCCACATAATCACTTGCTGTTGTTACTTGGAAAAAAATATGTTTCTTGCAACATTCACCCTCAAAACAAGTGTTGGGATTGGGAAGCTATTTAAGGCCTATTCGAATAGTCAGCTCGAATAATGAGCTCGAATACCGACTCGAATAGTGAGCTCGAAGTCCGAGGTCGAATCGAATAGTAAAATTTATTCGACTCGAATATTCGACTGACCTCGAATAATTTACTATTCGAATTCGACCAAACTCGAATTTTAAAAAGGGGTATTTGAGCACCACTAATGGTGAGTTCATAGAAGTTTTAATTTTCTTGTCACAAGTTAGCGGAAATTGATTTTAATAGTTTTTTTTCACAAAGTGTCATTTTCCGCTAACTTGTGACAAAAAATAAAATCTTCTATGAACTCACCATACTCCGTACGGAATACCTTTGGGTGTCTTCTTTCTAGAATGGGGTCATTTGTGGGGTTCTTATACTGCCCTGGCATTTTAGGGGCCCTAAACCGTGAGGAGTAGTCTTGAAACCAAATGTCGCAAAATGACCTGTGAAATCCTAAAGGTACTCATTGGACTTTGGGCCCCTTAGCGTACTTAGGGTGTAAAAAAGTGCCACACATGTGGTACCGCCGTACTCAGGAGAAGTAGTATAATGCGTTTTGGGGTGTATTTTTACACACACCCATGCTAAGTGGGAGAAATATCTCTGTAAATGACAATTGTTTGATTTTTTTACACACAATTGTCCATTTACATAGAAATTTCTCCCACCCAGCATGGGTATGTGTAAAAATACACCCCAAAACACATTATACTACTTTTCCTGAGTACGGCGGTACCACATGTGTGACACTTTTTTGCAGCCTAGGTGCGCTAAGGGGCCCAACGTCCTATTCACAGATCATTTTGAAGCATTTGTTTTCTAGACTACTCCTCGCGGTTTAGGGCCCCTAAAATGCCAGGGCAGTATAGGAACCCCACAAGTGACCCCATTTTAGAAAGAAGACACCCCAAGGTATTCCGTTAGGTGTATGGCGAGTTCATAGAAGATTTTATTTTTGGTCACAAGTTAGTGAAAAATGACACTTTGTGAAAAAAAAACAATAAAAATTAATTTCCGCTAACTTTTGACAAAAAATAAAATCTTCTATGAACTCGTCATACACCTAACAAAATACCTTGGGGTGTCTTTTTTTCTAAAATGGGGTCACTTGTGGGGTTCCTATACCGCCCTGGCATTTTACAGGCCCAAAACCGTGAGTAGTCTGGAAACCAAATGTCTCAAAATGACTGTTCAGGGGTATAAGCATCTGCAAATTTTGATGACAGGTGGTCTATGAGGGGGCGAATTTTGTGGAACCGGTCATAAGCAGGGTGGCCTTTTAGATGACAGGTTGTATTGGGCCTGATCTGATGGATAGGAGTGCTAGGGGGGTGACAGGAGGTGATTGATGGGTGTCTCAGGGGGTGGTTAGAGGGGAAAATAGATGCAATCAATGCACTGGGGAGGTGATCGGAAGGGGGTCTGAGGGGGATCTGAGGGTTTGGCCGAGTGATCAGGAGCCCACACGGGGCAAATTGGGGCCTGATCTGATGGGTAGGTGTGCTAGGGGGTGACAGGAGGTGATTGATGGGTGTCTCAAGGTGTGATTAGAGGGGGGAATAGATGCAAGCAATGCACTGGCGAGGTGATCAGGGCTGGGGTCTGAGGGCATTCTGAGGGTGTGGGCGGGTGATTGAGTGCCCTAGGGGCAGATAGGGGTCTAATCTGATAGGTAGCAGTGACAGGGGGTGATTGATGGGTAATTAGTGGGTGTTTAGGGTAGAGAATAGATGGAAACACTGCGCTTGGGTGGTGATCTGATGTCGGATCTGCGGGCGATCTATTGGTGTGGGTGGGTGATCAGTTTGCCCGCAAGGGGCAGGTTAGGGGCTGATTGATGGGTGGCAGTGACAGCGGGTGATTGATGGGTGGCAGTGACAGGGGGTGATTGATGGGTGGCAGTGACAGGGGGTGATTGATGGGTGATAGGTGATTGGCAGGTGATTGACAGGTGATCAGTGGGTTATTACAGGGAAGGACAGATGTAAATATTGCACTGGCGAATTGATAAGGGGGGGTCTGAGGGCAATCTGAGCGTGTAGGCGGGTGATTGGGTGCCCGCAAGGGGCAGATTAGGGTCTGATCTGATGGGTAACAGTGACAGGTGGTGATAGGGGGTGATTGATGGGTAATTAGTGGGTGTTTAGAGGAGAGAATAGATGTAAACGCTGCGCTTGGGTGGTGATCTGATGTCGGATCTGCGGGCGATCTATTGGTGTGGGTGGGTGATCAGATTGCCCGCAAGGGGCAGGTTAGGGGCTGATTGTTGGGTGGCAGTGACAGGGGGTGATTGATGGGTGATAGGTGATTGGCAGGTGATTGACAGGTGATCAGTGGGTTATTACAGGGAAGAACAGATGTAATTAATGCACTGGTGAATTGATAAGGGGGGGTCAGAGGCAATCTGAGCGTGTGGGCGGGTGATTGGGTGCCCGCAAGGGGCAGATTAGGGTCTGATCTGATAGGTAACAGTGACAGGTGGTGATACTGGGTGGTTGATGGGTGATTGATGGGTAATTAGTGGGTGTTTAGAGAAGATAACAGATGTAAACGATACATTTGGGAGGTAATCTGACGGTGGGTTTGCGGGCGATCTAATGGTGTGGGTGGGTGATCAGATTGCCCGCAAGGGGCAGGTTAGGGGCTGATTGATGGGTGGCAGTGACAGGGGGTGACAGGGGGTGATTGATGGGTGATAGGTGATTGACAGGTGATTGACAGGTGATCAGTGGGTTATTACAGGGAAGAACAGATGTGATTAATGCACTGGTGAATTGATAAGGGGGGGTCAGAGGGCAATCTGAGCGTGTGGGCGGGTGATTGGGTGCCCGCAAGGGGCAGATTAGGGTCTGATCTGATAGGTAAAAGTGACAGGTGGTGATAGGGGGTGATTGATGGGTGATTGATGGGTAATTAGTGGGTGTTTAGAGGAGAGAATAGATGTAAACAATGGATTTGGGAGGTGATCTGATGTCGGATCTGTGGGCGATCTATTGGTGTGGGGGGGGTGATCAGATTGCCCGCAAGGGGCAGGTTAGGGGCTGATTGATGGGTGGCAGTGACAGGGGGTGATTGACGGGTGATTGACGGGTGATTGACAGGTGATTGACAGGTGATTGACAGGTGATCAGGGGGATAGATGCATACAGTAAACAGGGGGGGTAGTCTGGGGGGGGGGTCTGGGGAGAATCTGAGGGGTGGGGGGTGATCAGTAGGGGGCAGGGAGCAGGGGGGGGATAAAAAAAAAATAGCGTTGACAGATAGTGACAGGGAGTGATTGATGGGTGATTAGGGGGGTGATTGGGTGCAAACAGGGGTCTGGGGGGTGGGCAGGGGGGGGTCTGATGGGTGCTGTGGGCTATCTGGGGCAGGGGGGGGGGAGAAATCAGTGTGCTTGGTGCAGACTAGGGTGACTGCAGCCTGCCCTGGTGGTCCCTCGGACACTGGGACCACCAGGGCAGGAGGCAGCCTGTATAATACACTTTGTAAACATTACAAAGTGTATTATACACTTTGTATGCAGCGATCGCGGGGTTAACATCCCGCCGGCGCTTCAGTATAGCCGGCGGGATGTTGCGGCGGGCGAGCAGTGACAGGCGCCGGCGGAGGATTGCGTCACGGATGACGCGATCACTCCGCCCATGCCCTTAGAAGGACCGCCGCCTCTGTGGGTGAGCCGGTCCTTCAGGGCTCCACTTCCCGGCCGCCGCTGTGCGTTAGGCGGTCGGGAAGTGGTTAAATTTAGCTGGCTGTATGTTTAGCTGGTGTATGTTCAATATGGTATTGAAGGTACTTCTATGCAGGGTGTAGAAAATCAGCAGATGAACAACAGCCCAGAGTTTTATGCTAGTTCACTTCTGTTCCCTTCTGGCTCAATTCTGGTCTAATTCTGTTTGTTTAAAGTACCCATAAAATTAATACCCTTAAATTTATACACTGCTGACCAAGGTCATGCTGACTATATGATCTGCTAATATATCCCTGACTAGATTGATGCTAACAAGCAGACTGATTACAGCTGTGAATATACTAGACACTAGACTCTAGCCACACAGAGGCAGGGCCAGTCTAAAGATATGCAAATTGTGACTAATGAAATAGGCAAATGGTAGCACAGGAAGAAGCCCCAATTATTAACACTTATAATTAAGCAGATTGATGCAGAATTTAGAATTTAAGCATATGGGCCTCAATTCACGGAGCATTATCAAACGTTTATCAAACACTTTATCAAACGTTTTATAATTTACCTCATGGGTAAAATCTCATTTTAAATTCACTAAGGCCTCAATTCACGGAGCTTTATCAAACACTTTATCAAACGTTTGATAAACGATTGATAATTTACCTCATGGCTAAAATCGAATTTTGAATTCACTAAGGTGTTATATCTTTATCGAATGTTTTACCGATAAAATGTTCGATAAATATATAACACCTTAGTGAATTCAAAATGAGATTTTACCCATGAGGTAAATTATCAAACGTTTGATAAAGTGTTTTATAAAGCTCCGTGAATTGAGGCCACAGGTGTTATATATTTATCGAATGTTTTACCGATAAAACGTTCAACAAATATATAACACCTTAGTGAATTCAAAATGAGATTTTACCCATGAGGTAAATTATCAAGCGTTTGATAAAGTGTTTGATAAACGTTTGATAATGCTCCATGAATTGAGGCCACAGCCAGGAAAATGAATCAGTTGCATACCATAAAAGCAGATTGATGCAGAATTTAGAATATAAGCATACAGCCAGATTTATTTAGCTTGGAAAAGAGACAACTGAGAGGTTACCCCCCAGATCAATGTTAAAGTTTTGCAAATTAGTTTTACATCCCTAAGTCTGTATATAGGATATGAGAATAAAATCTATGCACGTGGGAAAGGAGATACTACCACCTGTGTAGGAAAGGGTTCTTCACAGTAAGAGCAGATTCTAAATTTGCATTTATAAAGTTTTGGGGTGCTTTACTTACTTTGCAGGGAGTCCACAGCTATGATTGCTAGGTGTGGGAACATGAAGATACCTTAATCCAGGGAGATGGCTTTTCTTTCCTTTGGACTGAGGTGCAGTGAGGTTGAACTTGACTGGCACATGTCTCTTTTCAACCTAGATAACTATGTAACAATGACAAGCACAACAGATGAATATGAGAGAGAGTCTGGGGGAGGGGGGCGGACATCTTCTCTGGCTGGCAAAGGGGGGCCCCCAGGGACTCTGGGGCACGAAGGCAATTGCCACCTTTGCCTTACCTGTAGCGCCGGCCCTGTAGTTTATTATACTCGAATGTTTGCTAGAGTTTACTATAAAGAGATTGTACTGTATTTTCAACTCGCATTTAAATAGATTTAGTAGATCTCTTATGTCTTTCAAGCATCAGTTTTCAGAAATCGAGCTAATATCTTGTCAGTCAGCTATGAGAATTTTACAGGATAGGATTCTGATAAAATATGACTAACTATGCATGCAAATCATTTTACACTTAGGAATCCTTATATTGACCGCTTGAAATATTATTGTCTTTTTTTTAAGATGTCGGATGGAGAGGCTTGCGATAAAGCTGTATAAAAGGATGTCCTTCTTTGATGATGCCAGTTTTTCAGTTATGGTTAATTGACACGGTTTTCTCTGTCCCTCTTGACGATTACTTTACTGACTGTCCTATGGTCTGTATGCTAGGAAGAGACTATATAGACATCAGACAGTTGCCAACTCACTGGGCAGTTGCCTAATCAGTTTTAGCATCCCAAACAACAATCACTGGGTTATTCTTCCTCTGTCTTATGACAAAGGCTTAGCGATGGCCCAGTGCCTTTGGCTTATTTACCTTGGTGAGTTAAAAAATTAATTACTGCTTGGAGCAAACTAGCAGAGAAGTCCAGGACAGCCCTTTATTAGCAGACCCCTTCATTAATTTCCATCAGTGGATTTGCTGTTAATGGTTGCTTGGTCCCAGTCAGCTAAAAAGCAGCATCTGTGCCATTGAGTCGGGAAGCTGAGGCCAAGGGAGGGGTAAGGATAGCGGGGGAGGAGGAGGATTCTGTTTACAAATCACCCCTCATTAACATGATGGCTTAGTCTAGGGGGACCATGTCCCCATCCACTCCCTGAAAGTTATCACCATTATTAACAGCTTCTCTGTCTGACTTACCTGATGCTTTCTGCTCCTTCATTTCTTTTTTGTATATTCATAAGTCACAGTTTTGTAAAAAAAAAAAAAAAGTATTGTTAAACTGGTCTTCTGGGTTTTCATTTTGTCATGTAAGTGTAAGCCAACAGTGCTTGTAAAAACGTAACCCTATAATTGGCTCTGGTGTATCGTCATTTTTTTTTTGGGTGCACGTGTTTACATTTTTAAGCCTTTTTATCTTTCACCTGTGTTAGTTTCACCACAGCAGACAGATGCAAAGATTACTAACTCAATAATTAGGCATTCATTATTATCAGTGATAAATTAAGAGAGAGGTCTAAGGCTGTAATACCATTCTCATAAGTAATATCAATGGAGACATATTCACCTATACCCTGGCTGAGGCAGCCTGAAACAACAGTCTGCAAGTTGGATTATATGGTTGTGTCAAATGAAAATTGCCATGAATAAGTGGTTATGAATGTACACCTGGAATTACATATTACCCCTTCCCAATAGCCCTGCAGTGATGCATTATGGGTGCTACTTCTTAGTCACGTGGAGGTTAAATCTGCAAATACTTTTGGTTTTCTCTATTTTTTATTTTGTGAATGCATACTATTATATATTCTCTGAGATCACCATACTTTGATGGCCGCACATTGCCTTATTTTCTGATGCTGAAAATGGTGCATTTCAATTACTGTCACCACAATCATGGGAGGTCCTCTTCTCCATCTGTGTCATAGCTTGTGCTTCTTGTGCATGCAGGTTTGTCATGTGCACAGCACTGCTTAATAAGTTACTGTTTTTTATAAATAACAGATGATAAGAATATTATAGAAACTTGTGATAAATTTGCTACTGATAGTTTATCAATAAATATAAGCAGAGCTGGGACAAGGTCCTCTAACATCCAAGGCTGACACACCAAAGTGTGCCCCTCCATCTCTTCCAACCCAGCCGTCACACACTGATTGCTAATAGACCCCCTCCCCCTCCCCCCCAACACCTTAATCTCTATTTACCTGGCTTGCAGTCACTGCCATGTATCCCCTTTTCTTATTTCTCTCTGCTTCAAACACAATAGAATGATAGCTGAGTGAGTTGTGCGCCCTTCCTACACTGCGCCCTGAGGCTGGAGCCTTTCTCGCCTCTGCCTCGGCCCTGAATATAAGGAAATCAAAGAATATGAGCCAAACATGCCTATTATAGCTATTCTATGTCTGGGCTTATGTGAGTGAGCAAAAATGATATATTGAAGAAGTTTTAAAATAAATACCCTTACTCCTCAGGGATTTTTTTTTAATCAGTGTTTATTCAACAAAGAAAAGGAACATATGACAGAATATGCAGTGTAGCAGTGCGCCTCCTAACTTTTCCAACAGTCTGTAAAACAGTCTGACATCAATTATTAAATCCAACAAAGTATATAGCTTCAGCATCAATTATCACTGTGGAAGATGAGAGGTATTGTTAACAATCATATAATGATCGTCACATAATATATAGAGCTCAGATTGAATTAAAATTTCCAAATATTCTATCTTTTACAAGATCATAATCAACAAGACCAGGGGTATCTAACCATGGAGCCCATATTTTCTCAAATTTTTGAGGGGCACATCTGTGAGCATATATTAATTTTTCCATTTTCAAATAATTATTCATATGTAATAACCAATCACTAACCTTGGGAGGGAGTGGTTGTTTCCACATCAGAAGTATTAATTTTCTAGCTTGGAACAGCGCACTTTGTACCATTAATTGCATATGTTCTGCCATATTCAGACCAGATAATAAACCAAAAACACAGGTTTTAGTTGTTCTCGAAATGGCAGAGCAAGTGACAGTGTCTAAAGTGTCAAATACCTCCCCTCAGTACCTAAGGGATCTTCCCTCAGACCCATACTGTGTAATTTTTTGGGAGATAAGCAGCTCCTATGAATTATAGAAAGTTGGGATAATTTCCTCAGGGATTTTTACTTTGAATAAATATGGATTATTGTTTTTATAATACAGTATTATGAATATATTATTTTTTATGTTTATATTATTACTTTTTTAGGGGATAGGTGTTGCAGTCTGCGTCCCCGGAGGGAAGATCTCCTCTCTTTCATGTTGCTGGAATGAAAACTGGTAGTCTTGACAAAATGCGGGACAAAAATAAAAAGTTATTTTTTGTCACTCTTGAAAAGGTTTCTTCACTTCCTGTATAGACAGATTACATAGGGACACAGACAGCAATAACAGTCCAAGAGAGGTTCTTACCCCTAAACATGGCTGCCGCAGGTACCTTAGCTTTCCAATTGCCCCATTATGTGAATTAACCTACAATACAATATCTGACCTTTTGCTGTACGTCACAAACAGCAATAATGGCCTTTTGAAAGGATAATATGTTGTATTTAATGTTTGTGACGCCTGCTCCAACAATAGTGCCATCATTAAAGCTGTAAAACCATGGGGTGGTGTGCAGGCCACACTAAAGTGCTTCAATAAGGTTTTTATTTGGCATTAGATGGGCTGTAAATAGGAAGCCACATGCTGTGTTATGTATATGACTTGTCTGTGACCCCCTTCATTAGTTTATGGAACAAGTGAGGGGGATAGGCATTCACATCAGCACGCTGTATCAAGGAAATTTATAGCATATTGCTCCCCATTCATCTGTCTGTTTATCTATCAGTTACACTTACTGACACTAGAAAACAACACATTCACTGCAAGCAGATCTCAGACTTATTCTAATCAGCCTGATTTACTGGGCTGGAGGTCACAAGTGATCCTAAAGACCTGATGAGGACTTACAAGCATTTAGCTGGCTGTAGTCTCCAATTAACAAGCAAGTCAACAATCAACATTATAACCATAGTAGAAGTGCTGGAAAGTTAGTCAGTTATGGGTTAAGACAAGTAATTATGACGCCTACTTGCGCCTGTTGACTTTGGCGTCCCATAGAAGATATTGTTAATATCATACTCACCAGTGGTGTAATTATGGTGCTCAGCATTTAGCGGCAATAGTGGCAGTTTTTTTCGGCGGGCCCAATTAATAGTTTCAATTAGTGGCGAGAATGGGTTGGTTAGTGTTAGTTGTTGGTAGAGGAGGTTAGTAGAGGGGGTTAGTGTTAGGTGTTGCTAGAGGAGGTTAGTGTAGGTGTTGGTAGAGGGGGGTAGTGTTAGGTGTTGGTAGAGGGGGGTAGTGTTAGGTGTTGGTAGAGGGGGTAAGTGTTAGGTGTTGATAGAGGGGGTTAGTTATAGGTGTTGGTAGAGGGGGTTAGTAGAGGGGGTTAGTGTTAGGTGTTGGTAGAGGAGGTTAGTAGAGGGGGTTAGTGTTAGGTGTTGTCAGGGGGGGTTCATGTTAAGTGTTGGTAGAGGGGGTTAGTGTTAGGTGTTGTTAGAAGTGGTTAGTGTTAGGTGTTGGTAGAGGGGGTTAGTGTAAGGTGTTGATAGAGGTGGTTAGTGTTAGGTGTTGGTAGAGGGGGTTAGTGTAAGGTGTTGATAGAGGTGGTTAGTGTTAGGTGTTGGTAGAGGGGGTTAGTGTAAGGTGTTGATAGAGGTGGTTAGTGTTAGGTGTTGGTAGAGGGGGTTAGTGTTAGGTGTTGGTAGAGGAGGTTAGTGCAAGGTGTTGGTAGAGGGGGTTTGTGCTAGGTGTTAGTAGAGGGGGTTATGGTTAGGTGTTGATAGAGGTAGTTAGTGTTAGGTGCTGGTAGAGGGGTTTAGTGCTAGGTGTTGATAGAGGGGGTTAGTGCTAGGTGTTGGTGGAGGGGGTTAGGGTTAGGTGTTGATAGAGGTAGTTAGTGTTAGGGGTTGGTAGTGGGGGTTAGGGTTAGGTGTTGGTAGAGGGGGTTAGTATTAGGTGTTGGTAGAGGGGGTTAGTGTTAGGTGTTGGAATAGGGGGTTAGTGTTAGGCATAGGTAGGGGAGAATCATTGCGAGAGATAGGTTACAGTAGGCGACGACTTTAGAATATTGCTGACATTACCGATATTCTTCTATACGCAGCACACAAAATTAAATTTCGGCATTACCCTGTTTTTTTCTTCTTTCTGGTTGAACTTGATGGACAGGTGTCTTTTTTTCAACCAAACTATGTTACTATGTGCCATAATTTTCAAGTGCTGTTTTTACATATACACATTAGGGGTTGTATAGCTGACGTGACATGCACATAGCCACAATGAAAATTACATTTACTTTAAAAAGTTCTCAGTGAGGTGCATACATGTGACTGCAAATGCAAAATGGTTATATTTTTTCAACAATCCTCACTATGGATTAAAAAAAGCATGGATGAGAGTTGCAAACATTCACTACCTAAAACCAGATGAATGCTTGTTCAGCTCTGTGCAGCCACTCAGATTGTTTTTATCTGTGTAGAAACCTCTTGTGGTCAATAGTCACCTGACAATAGATCAGGGAACCTCAAAGGGACACCTCCCAATGAACGAGGTTCTCCGTTCCATCTCCCTTCCCGCCCGACCAGGAAGTAGCTTTAGAGGGTCAGTGCACAAAAACGGGGGGCTACGGAGGAGAACGGGGGGAGTGGTAGGTATAAGGAATGCCCAACACACATGCCTGGTCCCCCCCTTTTGGATTTCTTTCTATGGCTAAGGTATCCTTTAAAGATCTGATTTGGTGTGACGGTCATTATCGACATGCGTTGCCAAGCGTCCTTCACCTAATCGTGCTCCTGTACAAGCGCTTGTTACATTGGTAGGTACGTTGCAAGATCACGGAAACAAGCGCTTGTCGTTGAAAAAATCGCTAGTCTGAGAAATCACCACAAAAATTCCGTAGTTGGTACAGGCCATTACTTATTGTTGGCAGTAGAAGTTGACACTGGTATTCCCATGACACATATTTACTGGTGTAAACGAGAATAAACAAAGAAATGGGAGGTAAAAATAAAACAAAACAAATGTAACCAGTCACCGACGGCTGGTACATGAATTTATGCCTCCCTGCACAACGCTTCACGACTGGGGCCGAGCCGTTCCCGATAGTCACGCTGCTGTCATTCATTGCCGCAGCAATCCCACCGTTCTATGATGAGTGGATGAGAACAGCTTGTTCCCAAACCCGATCACATTGCCTGTAATGAATGAAAAGCCAGCATCAGCGAGACGCCAACATTTCATTCACAAAACTATAGTAAACAGTTCTTCCGATTACCATTTATATTTTTCCATTGCTAACAGTTGCCAATTATGAGTACAATCCATTAACTGCTCACAGTTATGCTCACAGTTATGGTCAATGATGCTGGATTAAGACAATGGGGGAAAAAAAACCAAATACTAATACTGTACGTCATTATTATATACAAAAAAAAAAAGATTAACAAAGGGAAAAATAATGTGATACGCAAATTAAATTCTCATTTATTGCATCTCCCCAGGGCATAATTAATGTTGCTCCCCTGCAAAAATGATAGCATGGGGCCCTCCTGGTACACCCCCCCCCCCTCCCCATGCAGCCAATGAAGAATTTAATGCAGGTCACAAGATCACAACTTTGCATGGAGGGAAGAGGTGGCAGGGACTTTTTTGTGAGCGAACAGGGAGGTTTTTTTTTGCTAATTGGCTGCACTTGCGGTTAGGGAGAGGGAGGAAGAGGGGTGCCCAAAGCCTCCAGGCCCCCCTGCGATGGTGGGGAGCACAGGGGCAATTCTTACGCCTATGCATCTCACATAGAATAGTTTATTTAGTGGATCTTACTCATGTGATCAGAGCAGGGTCAAGGTCGACAGAAAAAAAAAATGAAGCACATAGTTGGGTACAATAGGTAACTTACAGGACTTTCGAGGTGAAAACAAACGAATGAGATAAACAAGTGTATCTATCCCCCTCCTTCTAAAAATGTTTTTTTTTTGTTATCCCAGAGTTTAATTTTACATTTAAATCAACTTTTTAAGTTTTTACTGTTTCATTGTCTCTACTCAATGACACATTCATTGAAGTATGCCAGAGCTAAAATCTATTAACTATAGATCCATTTTACCTTTTCCTGCTCTCAGAAACTATTTACTGCCAGGAAAGTGTTTTATGGCTGCAATTCCTTGTCCGTGAGGATTATGCTATAGTCCAACCCAGACAGAAACTGGCACTGGCACTGTAATTTTGAACTCTTTCAGGCAGGGAAATAAAAAAAGGAACACAGCATAATTATTTGTGTGCTTAGCACTGTACATACACGTCTAGCTCATCACGTCACATGTCACCTCAGATGTCCTTTAAGCCTGTTTCACACATGCCAGATGATTCAGTTGGGGGTGCTTCTACTAAGATTCTAGTGAGTGTACAGGAATCCTCCCCAGTGCACCACTCGGAGATCCAGACTGGCATATCATCTCGGCCAAGCACAGGTGAACCCATTTATTCACTTACACTCCCTTCCTGTTGTGTGCCGCATTGTTGGTCCTCCTCTCTCCTTCATAGCAACAGACCTAGAGGCTAGTGATGCGTTTTTACAGAACTCGGCCTTGAACTGTCACCTGAGGCATCAGCTCGGGAACGCTGCAGCAACAGAAATTGTCACTAGTTTTAAGTATGATGGCATGTTATCACAAAAAAAAGTTCCCTGTGCTGGAGAAAAACATTGGAGAATATAAGTGAAACGGCCAACCTGACCTATATTTATTAATTCTGTCTGCTATTGAGTAGCAATGGACTATCTACTTTTCCCAAGGTCATACCAGAACACATTGAGAGATGCTGTAAGGGTAGAGAACAGTGCAGTTGCACTTGTGCATGCACCTGCAGTGAACTTTTAGATAAATGCAGGCGATTCTAGATAGAGCTACGCATAGGAGCTTGTTCTGCATGTGCACATGGGTGCTTCACAACATGAAGATCCAGGAGTCCACCAGTCTGAAACTAAATTCAAAGCATTTCCCAGCAATATTTTGTATTCTGTGTTGATTTCTCAGTCAGTGAGCAAGTCAGATGGGGCTGACCCGTGTCCAGGTCCACATAAGAGGTTTATAAATGCAAACAGAAACTAAAGTGGACCTGAACTCAGAAATTCTTCTGTGCTCTAAAAGGTACACAACGGCATGATAACCTTTAACCACTTGATGACCCAGCCTTTACCCCCCCCCCTTAAGGACCAGCGCTGTATTTGCTGATCTGTGCTGGGTGGGCTCTACAGCCCCCAGCACAGATCAAACACCAGGCAGAGCGACCAGATCGCCCCCCTTTTTTTCCCCACTAGGGGGATGATGTGCTGGGGGAGTCTGATCGCTCCTGCCTGCATGTGGCTGGCGGGGGGGGGGGGGGCACCTCAAAGCCCCCTCCACTGCAGTATTCCCCCCTCTCCTCCCTCCCTTCCCCGGAGATCCGAGGCTGCACAGGAACGGATCTGTCCTGTGCAGCCTCTAACAGGCTCCTGCCTGTCATGTGACAGCGATCCCCGGCCGCTGATTGGCCGGGGGTCGCTGATCTGGTACAACGCTGCTACTGTTAGCAGCGTTGTACAAATGTAAACAAAGCGGATTATTTCCGCTTGTGTTTACATTTAGCCTGCGAGCCGCGATCGGCGGCCCGCAGGCTATTCACGGAGCCCCCCGCCGTGAAATGACAGGAAACAGCCGCTCGCGCGAGCGGCTGCTTCCTGATTAATTAGCCTGCAGCCGGCGACGCAGATCTGCGTCGCTGGTCCTGCAGCTGCCACTTTGCCGACGCGCGGTATGAGTGCGCGGTCGGCAAGTGGTTAAAGAAAAATATTCCTTTGTTAAAGCTGATACAAATCCTGCAATAAATCTGCAGTCTGAGTCTCTACTTCCTGCTTTCATGGAAGCAGACATTTTGTTAACATCCTGTGTTTACCAATTATCTTATCTGCCGTAGCAGTCTGCTGACACAGATGATGGATCAAATTACAACTTGTGATTAGACACAAATGAGGGGGAATTAAGCAGGCTAAACTCTCTAAATACATTCAAGGTGCATTTCTCTATATTTTTCTTCTGTCCTGTGCAATAGTTCAGGTCCACTTTAACCACTTGAGGACCCACCCTTTACCCCCCCTTAACGACCAGCGCTGTTGTAGCTGATCTGTGCTGGGTGGGCTCTGCAGCCCCCAGCACAGATCAGCGTGCAGGCAGAGCGACCAGATCGCCCCCCTTTTTTCCCCACTAGGGGGATGATGTGCTGGGGGGGTCTGATCGCTCCTGCCTGCGGGTGTTGCGGGGGGGGGGCACCTCAAAGCCCCCCTCCGCGGCGAAATCCTCCCCCTCCTACCTGGCCCCCCCTGGTAAGCCGGGCTGCACAGGACGCTATCCGTCCTGTGCAGCCAGTGACAGGCTGTCTCCGGTCACATGGCGGCGATCCCCGGCCGCTGATTGGCCGGGGATCGCCGATCTGCCTTACGGCGCTGCTGCGCAGCAGCGCCGTACAAATGTAAACAAAGCGGATTATTTCCGCTTGTGTTTACATTTAGCCTGCGAGCCGCCATCGGCGGCCCGCAGGCTATTCACGGAGCCCCCCGCCGTGAATTGACAGGAAGCAGCCGCTCGCACGAGCGGCTGCTTCCTGATTAATCAGCCTGCAGCTGGCGACGCAATACTGCGTCGCTGGTCCTGCAGCTGCCACTTTGCCGACGCGCGTTATGAGTGCGCGGTCGGCAAGTGGTTAACAAAGCTGTTAGACTACCTGTCTGCTCATATGGCAGAGAATTATGTCTGATTAGCTGCTTGGCCTTTCTCACATCCTTCACAGCAAAGAAAAATGTTTTCCCAGTTTGTACAAAAAATTATTTACTTTATTTGTGCATTTTAAAAGATTAACCCAATACTATTAAGGCTTTCAAAAGGCTCCATAAGCCAGCATGTACAAAAAGCTGCATTTTCCCAAGCTGCAGGGGGTTGTAGTGGGCTGTGCACACAGCAGCTTGCCCTTTAGTCACACAGTTTGGCAAGATCCTCTGAACAACGACTTGCTCCAGGATATTCTGCACATTTACTGAGCAATCAATGAAAGCATGTAAATGCCCCAAAGTAACAGAAAGGGTCATACTGCACAGATTATTCAGTGTTTAGGATTAGCGGATCCACAGCTGCACTGTGGGTACTATTCTTATAATGAGATGTATGAGGAGCATAACATCTACCACTTGTTAGAACCTGAAATGGATAAATGTGAGAGTAAAGAAAAGCATAACACCATCAGCCTCATATAACTGTGTATCCTTTTCTTAGTGTTTATGCATTGTCCCTATTAAAAAGGTATGCGGGAGGTTAAGATTTTCATTACATTACTGCCCTGACAAGGACTTACTCTGTATCAACGCAGATAGTCTTTTTGACACCCAAAATCTTGGGTATAGAGTGGTGGCGGTAGGGGTCGTGTGACCTACCCATGAGTGATATACCATGGGTGACGTGTGCATGGGGGGCCCCATATGCAGAGCAGAGTGCCCATTGGCGCGTGCTTCAGCATGTATAGCTACCTGTTTTCGCTTTGCTTGCATCCTCTAGTGTCTCGTGCAGCTTCTGAACTGGCCACTGGACCTCCAGGCTTAAGGTGGCCACACACAATATAATTTTTAAATGTCTATTCAAGAATAGCAATCAATTGTTCTGACTGATTGTAACAATTCAAAAATCTGACCAATGTACCACACACCTATGTTAAATGTTTCCCCAATCATGAATAAAATAATTGAAAGCTCAGAAAATATTGATAGGAACTGTACATCAAGTGATTGAAAATCCATCACGCACCATACAATTCTTGCTAAAGTTGGTCTATAATTTCCAACATGTCCAATCTTCAAAAATTGGGAAATTCGATCGGATTTATCGATCAAAACCAATCAAATTTATCGAATTGGCGAAAAATTGATTTTTTTTAATTGTATGGTGTGTAGCCACCTTTACTGTAGTCACATGACCGTGAGCCTGGAGCTCAAGTGGCCAGTTCAGAAGCTGCACTGGACACTAGAGGATGCAAGTGGAGCGAAGACAGGTAGCTATACATGCTGAAGCTCTGCATGGAGGGGCTACGGCAGCACATTGAGGGGTGTTGGCCAATCAGCAGTAAAAAAAACAGCTGATTCCCCCTGTGCCCCTGCACACACCAAACAATACACGACAAAAAGTTGGTAGTCGCTCAGTCAGGCTGATAACCTTCATATGAGGAGCTCACAAGGCTAGGCAAATACACATAGCAAAATTTAAAGAGACCTCAGCTCAAAACTTGCTGGCTGTGAATTTTAAGTCCAGGTCCTTTTAAATTTTGCTCTGTGTATTTGCCCAACCTTTAGAGCTCTTCCTATGATGGATATCAGCCTGATTGAGCGCCTACTCATTTTTTGCTTGTTTGGCACAGGGAAAATCTGCGAATGGTACCTCCTGATATCACACTGCACTCTATGAGGTTAGGGGCTCATGGCCCTGTGGGCAACCTCAGGTAAGTTTGCTTTTAGGCTGTTTATCCTATATCAGACATGTGTCCAATCATGGATATGCTCATTGTACATAGCTCCCAACTGTCCCTTTTTCGGAGGGACAGTCCCTTTTTGGGAGCCCTGTCCCTCTTTCACCCTTATTTGTCCCTCTTTCAGGACTTTGTCCCTCTTTCTATGTAAATATATATATTTATCTACTAAACATGTGTTTGATTGACTCTAAACTTTATTCCCAACCTTTAAATTGATATATTACTAATTTTAAAATGTTACTATGAAGGAAAATGAACCAGGATAGAAAGGACCAGTGTGGATTGAATTATAAAACAACATGTTTCTTATGAAATCTTTATGGTATGCGTGACTAGAGGCGTGGCCAGTGGTGTGGCAGGGGCGTGGCTTAAGTGTCCCTTTTTCTCATCTCAAAAAGTTGGGAGGTATGTCATTGTATGTGTAGGATGCTGATGCACCCACCGTTAGCGTAGGGACCCCTTTAGGAGATTGGCCTTGATGCCGGCAGAGGGGCCTAACCCACATGCTTGTTGGATATGTGGCACCAACTATCTCGTTTATTTTGGGATGTTGTGTTAGCCACTGGCTATCTATGAGTTTTGAGCCCAGGTCCCTTTAAATTTTGCTCTGTGTATCTCCCCAACCTTGTCAGCTCCTTATATGATGGTTATCAGCCTGACTGAGCGACTACCAATTTTTGGCTGTGTATTGTTAAATATCAAAGCCACATCATTAGTAGCATTAGTACAGAAGCAGCAGGCAGAATTCCAGACCACAAATTCTCCCAGTGGTGACCAGATATCTCTTTCTATCAGACCTGTCTGACCACACACACATTTTACACTAGAGGGGACAGTGCTGGGGGTTCTGTCGCGTTCATTGCTCATCCTGATATCACACGCCGTTACCGCAGAACACGCTATCGAGCATGTCGGTGTTACATCTTGCAGCATGTCTGATCGTGCGACCAATTTTGAGCCCGAAATTGGTCGCATTATCAATTGGGCATGCTCTTGTCGCCACCGATTTTTATCCGATCTAATTATAATAATCGAATCGGATGGTCGATCGGCCGCCAAGTCGCCTGATGTGTGGCCACCTAAAGGTCTCACATAAAGATGTGAAAGAAAATGAAGTGTGAAGTGCTGCCTATTGTGACCAGAACATTACAGCCACCATTGTTAGTGTAGGTAAGAAAAATAAAGCATTTTATTTATTTCTATATGGAAAAACTGCACGTTCAAAGAATATAGCACTTTTTATTGAAAGATATGCATGTACAACACTCTACTGTTTTTATTTTTATAAAAAAAACAAAAAAAAAAACTTTGGTAACATTTTTAATGCTGTCATTTTAAAATATATACACTGTACAGCTATTTTTTTTTTAATGATAAGACTTTGCTTAATCATTAAGTGCAGTAACAATAGTGTGGTGACCGTCGCCAATAACAACACTGACAAGGACAAACAGCAATGCTTACAGGAAAAGACAAAAAGGCACGGGGGCTGCTCTGGGAGTTAATGCAGAACATGGGTGACAAGTATGGAAAGATTTTGGTTTATAGTCTTATTTTGGATTTCAGTGGTGTTGACGGCTCCGATGTGTTCTTTTCTTGCTGTACTTTTCTAATTCTTTAATGTCTGGTCTTGTCAGAGAAAGGCTATGACAGATTTCATTACACTCTGAGTGTTGACTACTAAAGAACATGTATATTCCTTCATAGCCAAAATTTATACAGGTGGCTCCTGGTACATCATTGGATGAATGGATCTGGGGGTCAGTGAGGTAGATAAGCGCGTCTCCTTTCTGACTTCCTGTAACCCAACCTGTAAAAGAATAGCTGTGTATAAATGAAACTCGCATACTCTATAGTTCATGCATTCTGCACTGTTTCTAACTAAGATACACCACTGCTACCCACTTCTGTGCCACCAGTACAACCACCTAGCAGTGAGAATTCTTTCACTTTTAATGGTGACATTTTCCTGATCACCATTCTTTAGTTGTTGATTTAACATATACTATGTATGGTGTGTATTAAAGGATGGATAAGGCTTTTCTCTGTACCAAATATGTAAACCCGTGCATTAAAAATATACAGAAAAACACATTTGGAAATAAATGCATTTTTTGCCATTGCACACTCTCCCATAGTTACCCAAATGCGTGGGTTTTAATTATGGTAGCATGTTTTATTTTAAAACTATAATGGCTGAAAACTGAAAAACATTTTTTTCCTATTTTTCCTGTGCAAAATAATTGTTAGCAAAATGTAACACCCAAAGAAAGCCTAATTGGTGGCGAATAAAAAAACCAAGATATAGATCGATTCGTTGTGATAAGTAGTAATAATAGGCGAATCAAGGGGAGGAGCGCTGAAAGGTGAAAATTGCTCGGGGACAGAGGGGGAAAAAACGCTCAGTAGTGAAGTGATTAACCATTACACTATCCAGCTACTACTGTGGTAGGGATTAGATTGTGAGCACCTCTAAGGGACAGTTAGTGACAAGACTATACACTCGGAAGATGTTAGCGCTAAATAAATACATCATAATAATAAAAGGACAGCTAACATAATATGATTAATTATAATAATAAATGTAATCTTGTTTTTCTTTTACTCATGCATTCATTAATACATGAATTCTCTTATCAATGTATATGTGTATTCATAATTTAATAGTAAAACATTTTATTTTTATTAACATTTTTAAATTTTCTCCCATTTTTTTTGCACTCCCATTTTTTTTGCACAGAGGGACACAGACTCTATTCTCTGCTCATGCTACAAAGCACAGAGGAGAGGACAGACCTAGAACACTGTCTGTGTCTCTCCTGTCATGAGATCAGTCACATGACATGACTGGCAGCTCTGCATACAGCTTTGGAACTGCTTTAAATAACAGCAGGTTCTGAATCTGTTAAGCAGCATTTGAGCTGGCAGCAGCAGCAGTACTTCATATACAGTAGCAATTCAACAATTCTTAATCATAGGTCTTCTGATAGCTCTTTTGTGCAAGGCAATTTGAGCAGCACGGTGGCGTAGTGGTTAGCGCTTTCGCTCCTTGTATAACTGCATGGGTAGGGAGTAGGGACATAAAACATTAGGGGGACAGGAGGTGGCGTCACAACCCCGATTCCCAAAAGATTTTATGCTGAAATCGATGGGGAATCGGCCTGGTATTTTATGGCGGAAAGAGATCTGTCTCTTGGTCAATCGCTAGATGTATGGGTACCTTTGCAGAAATAGGTGAGTGGACCAGCAAACAAGAAAGAGTGTTAACAGCTTCTGCTACCTTTGAAAATGTACAATATACTGTAAATCTCAGTCCTATTCAGTGCCCAAGCCAGTGACTTTAACTATTGTTTACGGTAAGTTCTATAGAATGTACTGCAATATCTTTCTGAAAGGGATAAACTTTTTAATTGTGAATATTTGTTCTTCTGCCTACATATACTCTCCCTTTTACATAAGTAACATGTAAAGGCTAGGAAAGAACTTGCAAGAAGTAAAAATGTGAGCTGTTCCTCCAGTGTTGCCATACAGGGTGGCCCATTCGCTCCCCACATAAGCATGATGTGCAAAGATTTTTTTGGGATGAGATATTTATAAGTAAAAGTTCCATTTCTTTGGTCTTTACTGCACATCTCCCTTTCCAAATTCCTTGTGCTTGATCTAGGATACAATTCAAATGAAGTCATTATTCAGCTTACCCTGTAAATCCACCACAATATCAGAAAACTGAGAAAATTCATACGCAAAATGACCAAACGCCAGTCCATATTTAGTGGCATTGTATTGCATTCTCACTATTTCAGTGTTATTGGTAAATTTTCTAAAGGTACCGAGGATATAGGGCTCCACACTGACACAGCTCGATATTGCACCATCTTCCATTATCTGGAGAAAGGTGATGAAAACAAAAGAAATAAAGGAATGTTAATTACAACTGCAAGGTTTTTATTGCCATCTAGGCTCACATTGGAGAGAATCCTTTCCTTACACAGGAAGTCCAGGAAAATCTCCCCACCAAGGTGACATGCAGAAATACTGACATTTGCCCCATTATATCGAATAAATAAAATGATTTGGTCATGCTGAATGGATAAGGGTTCCTTTAAAGTGGACCTCAACTCTTGCACAGGACGGAAGGAAAACAGAGAGAAATTAACCCTGTGTTTATTTAGAGAGTTTAGCCTGTCTAATTCCCCCTCATCTGTGACTAATCACCACTGTAATTTGATCTCTCAGCTGTGTCAGCTCAGGAATCTCCTCTGCCAGGGCAGCTAATTTGTAAACACAGGATGTTAACCATATGTCTACTTCCATGAAAGCAGGAAGTAGATACACTGCAGGTTTATTGCAGGATTTGTATCAGCTATAACAAAGACATGTTATTATGCTGTTCAGTATCTTTTAGAGCATAGAGAAAGTTCTTAATTAAAGTCCACTTTAAGTAACACTGTTGGGCTGGTTTGTTCATGCTGAAAGAAGCCATTCTAGTGCTGATCAAGATGCAGTTAATTAAGTGCTAGGATCAGGTGAGCTGCGTATTGTGACACAATGATGAATGAGCAATGCCAGGAAGCTGTATCAGATTTTGGTAACATGTTTTGTTTAGGATAATCTTCTTCACGTTGACTGAACTGTACACAGCCAACAGTGCAGCAGCCAACAGTGCAGCAGCCTACTATTTAGTACAGGACCTTATTTTACTGTTTTCCAAGGTACATGAAGTCTATAATGCTGGGCAGCACGGTGGCGTAGTGGTTAGCGCTCTTGCCTTGCAGCGCTGGGTTCCCGGTTTGAATCCCAGGCAGGTCAACATCTGCAAGGAGTTTGTATGTTCTCCCCGTGTCTGTGTGGGTTTCCTCCGGGCACTCTGGGTTCCTCACACATCCCAAAAACATACAGATAAGTTAATTGGCTTCCCCCTGAATTGGCTCTAGACTACAATACATACACTACACGATACATACACATAGGACATATGACTATTGTAGGGACTAGATTGTGAGCTCCTCTGAGGGACAGTTAGTGACAAGATAATATATACTATGTACAGCGCTGCGGAAGATGCTGGTGCTATATAAATACTAAATAATAATAATGCATAATAATAATATAACAGCATTGTGATTCTAAAAGAAAAGATTAATAAAGGTGAAATGAGGTTGTACGCAGGGTAGCGGTTTTGATTCTCCCTGGTTAGCACATGGAGGTTTTGGTAAAGCAAGGCACAGCAAGATTTCAGAGGAGATGGCAACCAAGCCTCCGAACACACACCGGGACCTAGACACGTCCAAGTTGCTTTGTGGGTGATCCAGCTCTGTATTTAACTCCCTTGAAGCTTGGTTTACTAAGGTATCTCAGGGCTGAAAAAAGCTGGGGAATAGAAGCAATCTGGAAAGCCAGGCCGAGATTTTGCTTAAAATGTACCAAAGATGTTGTTAAAGATTTTTTATTTACCCGGGGCTTCCTCTAGCCCAGGCATTGGCAAACTTGGCCCTCTAGCTGTTGAGGAACTACAAGTCCCACAATGCATTGCAAGAGTCTGACAGCCACAGTCATGACTCATAAAGGCAAATACATTGTGGGATTTGTAGTTCCTTAACAGCTGGAGGGCCAAGTTTGCCCATGCCTGCTCTAGCCCCATAAGCACTGATGCGTCCCTCGCCATCCTCCTGAGTGCCTCCGTTAAGTGGCAATCAGCTCTGGTATTTGGCTCAGTGATGTCAGCAAGGGGCCTTCTGCGCATGTGCGGACCTTCTACGCAAGCCCAGAAGACTGGCGTCACTGAGTCAGACTGGGCCCGACTGAGCCGAATACCAGGAGCTGATTGCACGCGGGAGGATGGCGAGTGACGCGTCTGTGCTTATGGGGCTGGAGGAAGCCCCGGATAAATAAAAATCTTTAATAACGCTCGTCTCGGGGTCACTTTAAAGCAAATCTGAAGTGAGAAGTTCACTTCAGGCTTAATGCATACCTAAGAAAAGGAAAGGCTCTGGATACCATAAAGCTTTTGTGGTGCTCGGTCCGTCCCATTGTTACTGCATTGTCCCCAGTTGAAGTTTTTTAATCTTCAGTACTCTTTGGGCAGTCTTCAGAGCTACTTGCATCCCCGAGTAGTTACGAAGATGAGCGCATCTGTACTGCGCATACGTGAGCCCAGACTCGTGCACTTGTCTTCGGAACGACTTGAAGACACAAGTAGTTTTGAAGGCTACCGAAGGAGTGCTGAAGAGCTATTTGACCTAGCAGGTGTAATAGCCTCAGAGACGATGCAGGAATGCCAGGACAGACCCAGGACTGGGAAGACTGAGTCTATGGTATCCAGAGCTTTCCCTCTACATAGGTATGTATGAATCCTGAAGTGAGTTTCCATGCTTCAGATTCCCTTTAAATTGTCAGCTAATGGACAGTAAAGTCTGCAGTAAACACCAAGATCATATCAGGCTTTTTATGTGACATCACGCAACATTGTTTAACAAAAATTAGTTAAAAAATCTTACACGACGCATACCACCTGCATCGATCGTTCGTTTTTGAAAAACCATCATGCTGGATTTCATTGTGTAGGATAATTCTGAAACTCATTAACTTTCGCATTATTTGCCACAATCATTTACACGATCTTTCGTTTCCGACTCCAACGCCGCTTGCAGATTCGGCCAGATGGATTGGGGAACAATCTTTTGTAGGCAGATATCCCTGATCCATCTGGCCGTGGGTACAGAGCTTAAGTCACATGAAGTATAGGATCTCTGGCTCTCATTTTCCTATAGCCCTGGGGGACGCCTCAGTAAATCAGGCCCACAATATCAAAACTAGACGCTTAGCATGCATACACTGTAGTTGCGCAGTGAAGTAATTAAGAATTTGGAAATAAAACATTTGCCACCCAAATACTAAGCATATCCAATCCAGAACAATGTGCCCTAAATTATTCTTTCATACTAGAAAAAATGGCATATAATTAAAATGTGTAATGCACATGTATATTCTCACTGTCAGCATATCTACCAGTATAGAAATCACATTAATTATGCTTTACATAGATATGATGACTGACACTCCCAATTACTTTTAGCACAGGTACTTAGAATGATTTTTCTGGGCTCGATTCACAAAGAGGTGCTAACCCACTTAGAGACTTTAGGCATGATAACCATTGCACCACGCTGGTCAAAAGCCAGTTTAGGCGTGATAGGTTTAGGTGTGATAAGTTTAGGAGTGATAAGTTTAGGTAAGTTTAGATTGCGCACAAGTCCCGCACGCAAAGCAGCGCCATTAAACTCTATGCAAAGTGCACCAGACTTTGCTAGCACAAAACTTTTGATCAGCTGTGCACTGCGGTGCTAAGCGTGGAGATCGTGAACTTATCACGTCTAAACTTATCACACCTAAACTTATCACGCCTTAACTGAGTTTAGACGTGATAAAGGGCTCTTTACCAGCGTGCTAACTGTTAGCACCGCTTTGTTAATCAAGCCCTTTGTATATTATCCCATGTGCAAAATGCTATTCTGTACCTTTCTCAGAGATCACTCAACACCAGAACTCCAAGAATGATATAATAAAATACTCTCACCTCCTATCATCCAGTTGTATTTTGAATTCCTCCTTGGAACCCAACAGTATGTTAAATCCTCTAAATAAATGGAGGTCAAGAGGTTCAAAATGACAACTACTCAAAACTTTTTAAATTTTACATCACGTGTAAAATGAACCCGTCTGTGATCGAGATGGGGAGAGGTTTCCTCATATCATGTTCCTATGACAATAGACATAGATATATTATGTATGGTAAACTCTAAAAACTGTTATGGTTGCCAGGAGCTGCAGGTAAATCTCTCAATATTTCAACATCGGCTGTCAGAAGTAGCATTTCCTCTTTCTTTAGGGTATTGTCTCTAACTTCTGTTTCCAGCTGTGATCTGTATTTTTTGAGCCAAACACAGAGTATACACAACTTGGTTAAGAAGCAGCTGACTGACTCCAATTGCAACTGATCTCTTGACCACAATACTTTGGTTTAAACACAGTGGATAAAGTACCTTCTCTTTTCTGCTTTTCTCTTTATCCTTTTAGAAGGAGTAGATTGTTGTACCGTGTTAGTCATCAGTAAAAGCAAGAAGTTTTGAATCACCATGATACCATTTATTGGCTAACTTAGAAGAAAAGGAGTAAGCTTTCGGCTATAAGGCCTTCACCAGACTGATTCCTGACAGGAATTGGTCTTATGAAGGCTTCATAGCCGAAAAGCTTATTCCTCTTCCTCTAAGTTAGCCAATAAAAGGTATAATCCTGATTCAAACTTCCTTTTGCACAAATACTCCATTAAATGAAATGTTAGTTTTTCCTGTAGTGGTAGACTCTTACCAGTAATACAGAAGATGGGATGTAAAATATCTGGGTGGGAATGTTTCGCTCATACAGCCTTTTGTTGAATTCTGTGACATAATATTGCGCAGTCATCTGCCGCTCAACATCACTGAAATGGTAGAGTAGTTCCTTGTTTTTTTTGTAGGCTTTCCCAACATACCTAAAACATACAAATCTGTTATGAACTATACCATATTTTTTATATGTGCTATTTGCACCAACTGCAGCAATGCAGATATTACATGAGCAAAGTTTACTATTTCCATCACATTTCTCCCACAGTATCAGTTAGCTGTAAAAATGTAAACATGCATGAAAAAATGCCACATAAGTCTATTTATCCATATACAAGTCTCAAGTTTGCATGTGGCTATCAGCCACCTGTTTCATGAAAGTGATTGAATTAATTCACTTAGAACCTAACCACCTCAGCACTGGCTGAGGGCATCAACAGAGTTCAGCTAAGCCCCAGTGGCTTACCACACCCTAGCCTCATCCTCTCCTCCCTACACCATGTAACTCTGCCTTGGCCATGCCTACTTCTCCAACCACTAATACAGAGACCAAGCAGCGGTCACATGAGCTAAGGGATGTAGTATACAGTGCTTTGAATATTGAACAGACAGTTTAACAGACAACAATGTACACCTGAAAGAATTTCTAATATTTCCTGCCATAATACAAAACTGAAAAATATAGCCTTGTCTGTAACTCAATGGCCTCGATTCATAAAAGTTCTGTCGGTAAGGTAAAGTCGAGCGGAGAAACACCGCTGTCGGTATTTCCGCCTTCAGGGTGGTAATTCATAAAAATGTTGCTAGATGTGACAGGCGTGCGGAGATATTCCGCTGTAGGCAGGCGTTAGGCTGTCCTATGCATGCGGAAACAGGAGAAGCAGGCGGAATCCCTCCGTGCGGTGTTTTCTCTGCAGCTGCTTGGGAGGTCTGTCCCATTCACTGCAATGTATTCCACACGCTTCTCGCCACATCAGAGGTAGCGGTAATACCCGTCCGCATACCGCTACCTCCAGTGGCGGCTCCAGGAATTTTTTTTAGGGGGTGCTATGCAGGCGCTGGACCAATTTCCGGGGGAGCTGGCGACCTGCGGCGCGCGGCGCGCGCCGCGGCAAAAAATGGGTGTGGCTACAACGCGCCGCGGTGAAAAAATGGGCGTGGTCATGACCGGATGAGGGCGGGGCTAACTGTAATTTAAAGTGAACCCAGGGTGAGAGTGATATGGTGGCTGCCATATTTATTTCCTTTTAAACAATACTAGTTGCCTGGCAGCCCTGCTGATCTATTTGGCTGTAGTAGTGAACTGAATTACACCAGAAACAAGCCATGCAGCTAATCTTGTCAGTTCTGACAATATTGTCAGAAACCCCTGACCTGCTGCATGCTTGTTCAGGGTCTATGGTTGAAAGAATAAGAGGCAGAGGACCAGCACGGCAGCCAGGCAACTGGTATTGCTTAAAGGGAGATAAATATGGCAGCCTCAATATTATTCTCACCTCGGGTTCCCTTTAACCACTTGAGGACCCACCCTTTACCCCCCCTTAAGGACCAGCGCTGGTTTGAGTGATCTGTGCTGGGTGGGCTCTGCAGCCCCCAGCACAGATCAGGGTGCAGGCAGGGAGATCAGATTGCCCCCCTTTTTTCCCCCCTATGGGGATGATGTGCTGGGGGGGTCTGATCTCTCCTGCCTGCTGTGGGTGGCGGGGGGGGCACCTCAAAGCCCCCCTCCGCGGCGAAATCCTCCCCCTCCCTCTCCTACCTGGCCCCCTCCTGGAGATCCTGCTGCACAGGACGCTATCCGTCCTGTGCAGCCAGTGACAGGCTGTCTCCTGTCACATGGCGGCGATCCCCGGCCGCTGATTGGGATCGCCGATCTGCCTTACGGCGCTGCTGCGCAGCAGCGCCGTACAAATGTAAACAAAGCGGATTATTTCCGCTTGTGTTTACATCTAGCCTGCGAGCCGCCATCGGCGGCCCGCAGGCTATTCACGGAGCCCCCCGCCGTGATTTGACAGGAAGCAGCCGCTCGTACGAGCGGCTGCTTCCTGATTAATTAGGCTGCAGCTGGCGACGCAGTACTGCGTCGCTGGTCCTGCAGCTGCCACTTTGCCGACGCACGTTATGAGTGTGCGGTCGGCAAGTGGTTAAAAGTGCAACGCAAAGACAGAGGGCCCAAGTTTTGGTGACCCTTTTCCCAGAAAATTCACATAATTGTGCAGGTTTTCTCAAGAAAATACACGTAATGTGAGCAGATTTTAACAAAAAACGTCCAATGACCCCAATATGCACAATCGTTATCAGATATGGCTCCAATATGCACAATCGGTAGCAGATATGACCCCAATATGCACAATCGGTAGCAGATATGACCCCAATATGCACAATCGGTAGCAGATATGGCCCCAATATGCACAATCGGTAGCAGATATGGTCCCAATATGCACAATCGGTAGCAGATATGGTCCCAATATGCACAATCGGTAGCAGATATGGTCCCAATATGCACAATCGGTAGCAGATATGGTCCCAATATGCACAATCGGTAGCAGATATGGTCCCAATATGCACAATCGGTAGCAGATATGGTCCCAATATGCACAATCGGTAGCAGATATGGTCCCAATATGCACAATCGGTAGCAGATATGGTCCCAATATGCACAATCGGTAGCAGATATGGCCCCAATATGCACAATCGGTAGCAGATATGACCCCAATATGCACAATCGGTAGCAGATATGACCCCAATATGCACAATCGGTAGCAGATATGACCCCAATATGCACAATCGGTAGCAGATATGACCCCAATATGCACAATCGGTAGCAGATATGACCCCAATATGCACAATCGGTAGCAGATATGACTCCAATATGCACAATCCGTAGCAGATATGACCCCAATATGCACAATCGGTAGCAGAAATGACCCCAATATGCACAATCGGTAGCAGAAATGACCCCAATATGCACAATCGGTAGCAGAAATGACCCCAATATGCACAATCGGTAGCAGAAATGACCCCAATATGCACAATCGGTAGCAGAAATGACCCCAATATGCACAATCGGTAGCAGAAATGACCCCAATATGCACAATCGGTAGCAGAAATGACCCCAATATGCACAATCGGTAGCAGAAATGACCCCAATATGCACAATCGGTAGCAGAAATGACCCCAATATGCACAATCGGTAGCAGATATGACCCCAATATGCACAATCCGTAGCAGATATGACCCCAATATGCACAATCCGTAGCAGATATGACCCCAATATGCACAATCCGTAGCAGATATGACCCCAATATGCACAATCCGTAGCAGATATGACCCCAATATGCACAATCCGTAGCAGATATGACCCCAATATGCACAATCAGCATCACCTGAAAAAGAAAAGAAAAACCCATTTACTCACCTACAGCCAGAAGACCTTCTTTCCCGACCTCCTGTCCCGAGTCCCGACCTCACGCGCGCCCACGATCCTCTTCCTTCCCGACGTCACGACGAGACTTCCTGCCTGCATGCAGAGAGCAGGGCTACGGGAAAATGGCCGCCCGAAGCCATGCACTGCAGACTCGAAGTCTGCAGAACAGGGCTCCGGGCGGCCATCTTACCGTAGCCCTGCTCTGCTGCTTCGGGCTGCCGCTGTGAACTGACTTGGCGTCTTTTAGACGCCTGAAGTCAGTTCACTCCAGGGGGTGCTTTGGGGGTGCTTGGACAATTCTAGGGGGTGCTCGAGCACCCCCTTGCACCCCCCTGGCGCCGCCCCTGGCTACCTCTAATCTTTATGAATTGACTACTTGTTAATTTTGCTATGATAATCACCGCGCAAGGTGGTGATTTATCACTCTGCTCGCGAATGTCGGCTTTTCATGCGGAAAAAGCCTTTATGAATACAGATTTTGCTGTGTGGTCGGTAAAGTGAGCCGTTTTTAGCATTTCCGAATGCGGGAATGCTTTATGAATCGAGGCCCTTGTCTTTTGCTTCAACAAGAACAAGACAAAAGCTACTCTGGGCCCCATGGACACAAATTTGTTTGTTTATTTATGAACTATCTCTTGCTATGGCTGCATTTCTAAACCTTGCCCCAGGAGCTGATATTCACATCTGCTATTGTTCTTAGCGTTATTGTACAAATACCTTCCAAGAGTCTCGTCCTGATGTAGGAAGGAGATCCAGAAAGCATCTCTTTGTTTTCCCTCTTTGTCAACATGTACTTTTTTCCCAAAGTGCACCAATGTTTCTTGAGCCGTCCACAATTCAGATTTCTTTGAGAATTTCAGGAGTAAAGCATCTGCACTCAATAATCAAATAATACTTGTTAAGTAAGAATTATCTCTAATGTGAACACATGGTTGCATGATTACTGCCCCTGTCACTTTCTGCCCTTCTCAAGGTGCCCATTAACGGTAGAGTTTTTCCATTAGATTTTATCTTTTGATGTGATTTTTATGATCGAATTGTATAGAAAACTGTGCCATGTGTAGTGCATATCAATGTAAAACAATTCTTTGGTCAATTGGAAAAGGAAAAAATATTTATCCGAAAGTTGGATTTTATGACTGAATCAGAATGTAAAACCTTATTAAATCGTTCCATTAATGGGAATAATTGATAATTGCCTTCCAATTATTTTTAATCGTTCAAATTGCGTTGAAAGACCCAATCTGAAGGAAAAATTTGACAGTGAAAAACCTCATTACCATTATTGTCCCTCCTAAAACGCTGCAGAACCGCGGCTGAAAACTCCCTCAATCACCCCAAACTCACAGGGGGTACATCGCGGGCTCCTTCCGCATAGAGGCAGCGCAGCGCTGCCTCTATGCGTGTCAATCAGCCTGGATCGCCGCCTCTCCCCCACCCCTCTCAGTCTTCCTTCACAGAGGGGCGGGGGAGAGGCGGAGATACACGCTGATTGACGTGCATAGAGGCGGCAGCAAAATCCACGACCAAGAAAGTCATGGATTTTGCCTGCCGTGTACCCCCTGTGAGTTCGGGGTGATCGAGGGGGTTTTCAGCAGCGGTTCTGCAGCGTTTTAAGAGAGACAATAATGTTAATGAGGTTTTTAAAATAAAAAACTCATTTTAGGGAGACTTCAGAGTCTCTTTAAAGACTGCTAGAATCATGTCATATCAGCTACGACTAAGGACCCGGTAGGAAGCAGAAATGCGTCGAAGCAGAAATTGTCTGCTGCTCGATTTTTTGCTATTCTCTACGATGATTTAATAAAGGACTTGGTTTTATCTATGTAAGGTATGCAGAGAAATCATTGAACATTTCTGCAGTAACACAAATGAATTGGAGACGATCCCTTTTCTACCTACCCTTAAGGGTGCCCATACATGGTACAATTTTTCATTTTTTACATGGCTTTGTGGGGAGATTGAACATGGAACAGAAAGTTGCAAAGTGATAAAATGGGCTGCAACAAGAAAATTGGCCTAGGGGAGGTAAAAGCAAATCTGGCCTTGCTGACTGGCAGCAAACACTGACATGTCTATCTCCCCAACAACAGAAAACCCATTGCACATGCTGAAAACAGGTTTGTTACCTAGATATAAGGTAACCTAAGACATAGTATAAAGCAAGGATAATTAACTATTACATTTTGGATAAGCTATATTTGCACACACTTTCATCAACATAGTTTTCAATAGATTAAAATATTTATGGCACCGATTCAGAGAGACATTTTCACTGTAGCATCAATCTAAAGTGAACACAAGCCAAAGTGCAATTTCCTCTGTTAGTGTAGTGGGTCCAATTATCAAAAAACAAAAATTACTAATGAATAACTTATTTACTAATAAACTTCGAAATATTGTGTCTAATATGTGAATTACTGTATATGAACAGTCACACAGTAACCACAGACTCTACCTGGTATAAAGATCCATCCATCATACTTCCCCTTCTTACATCTCAGATCTTGTCCAGAGATACTCCCAAGCCTGCTCTCTCTCTGCTTCTTCAACATTCTACAGATGACCTCCCCTCGCATCACTTGCAAGGCTCCAGGACTTCTCCAGAGCAGCGCTTACTCCATGGAACTCCAACTCCCCATCAGTCTCCCGATTACCTTCAACTCATTCAAGCAAGCTTTAAAGGGAACCTGAGATGGAGGATTAGCAATAAAATATACATACCTAGGGCTCCCTCCAGCTCCCTCCGGCCTGAACGCTCCCATGGCGTCCTCTTCTCCCTCTCTGTTCACCCGCAATTGGCCCCAGAAAGTCCTCCAGTCCGGGACAACTGCGCATGTGCGGACCAGCCATGCGCTCATGTGCATTCACGTCGCCTGGAGGGTTTTGTGCATGCGCAGTACTAGTGAGACAGGGGAGTGTGCCTGGCTGGACTGCACATGCACCTACTGGCCCCGACTGACAGATTTCCTGGGCCAGATGCGGGTGAACGGAGAGAAAGAAGAGGACGCCGTGGGAGCGATCAGGCCGGAGGGGGCTAAAGGTATGTGTATTTTATTGCAGGTGTCCCTTCTCAGGACCCATCCGTTTACCGTTGCTTACCTGCTATCCCCCTATGTGTCTCTGTTCCTCACCCCTTAGATTGCAAGCATATTTGGCAGGGCCCTTCTGCCTGTGTGCCCTTCTCTGCCACCATATGGACTCATAATGACTCATCTGCTATATTTACGCCTTCAGTGTTACATCACTATTTTGTGTGATATTGTTTAATGCTATGATGTCCCTGTGTCCCGTGTTATTGTTGTAAAGTCTCCCCTACCTAATGTGCAGTGATGCATAACAAATTTAATAATAATACACCGAATGTGTTGCAGTCACTAATCACGTGAGCTTGCTATCCTCACTGTTTAGTATGGATATCTTTAAGCAATGTCATTTTTGTTAGTTTTTCCTAAAAACACATAGTCCATATTAGCACACCAAGCCTTAACTGCTCCTTACACTTTCTTTATACATTATTTTCACTGGCATAAAAAAAGTAATGAATATACTTACTGCATGTTTTTTCAGAATGCTTGAATTTAAAAACTCCAGTTTTTTCCAGTCTCTGTAGTAGCCACTCATGGCGTACACCGGAGAGAAGACACTCATAATCTGTGACACCTAAAGAACGGGCTTCGTTTATTTGATCTCTGTGTTTGTGGATGTGAACAAAAGAACTGGCACTTGAATTTAAAGATAATTGCGACTCAGAAAAACTTCCAGAAAATTGTCCTACTTTGTGCCAGGAGCTGGAGCTGTGGCTACTACTCAAGCTGTTATTGGCCTTATCATCTGCTTCCGCTTTGCATGGTTCATCAAAGCTTGTTGCTGCCTTGCTGCTTCCTGAAGAACTCAGGGAAGCAATCAGACTACTCCTCTGACCTAAAGGAGCTTTCTCCTCAACAGACCACTGATGGCTAAGGAATTGCTTTTCCAAAATGTCCTCTGTAGCTAATGACTTGTCTTCAGATGAAGAACCTGAAGCTTTACTGTGCACAGCAGACTGACCTGGAGCCACAGCAGCAGGCGTATACATTTCGACAGGCACATTATCCGTAGTAACATTTGTTTCATCTTGAATGTTAATTCCTTCAATACAGCCTGATTCACCTGTTGGGACTTCGGTTTCTCCTAGTAAATCAGTTGCATACAGGACCCTCTGTTCATCAGCAACATCTGATGATACGGCATGAGCTGGCACAAAATCATATACTCCAAATGAAGACTCATCTGTATAATCCTTTGTTTCATCTTCTGCATGAATTCCACAAAATAATGTTTGTCTTAAAACACCGCTTGAGTGATCCACAGAAGTTTGCCTTGAAGAATGTGTATTGGGTAGATCTTCTGTAGTATCCTGAGTCTTGCATTCTACATCTACTCCACCATGCATCCTTGGTCCTTTATCCCCACCTGATAGATCTGGATGTGTCATTATGATCTTTTGCAAATCAATGGGTGATTCATCTGTGGTATCTTGTGTTTCATCTTCAAAGTATTTTCCAAAGTTAGACCTTGAACCTACTATACTACCTGACTGACTTGCAGGTACCATTATAGTCTTTTGTAAACTAATGGGTAACTCATCTGTTATATCTTGTGTTTCATCTGCTATATTTATTCCATAGTGTAAACTTTGCTCCACTAAGCCACCTAAGGAACGTGAAGGGTCTGCCATAGATTCTTGTAAGGTGCTGGATACCCCTTCCACTGTATATTTTTTTTCAACTGCTACATTCTCATGGTGTGACCTTTCTTCTGCAGTGTTGACCTTGAAGGCAGGATACTCATCTATAGCAGTGATGGGCTTGCTGGATTTATTAGCACTTCTCATTTCACCTGTAAGTTCAAGAAACTCAAAAGATCCATCATCTGAACATGTACTGTAGCCTTTGGCAGAGGATGGTCTAGTGACTACATTGCTAGAAGCTGATGTTTCTGAACATTTGCTTCCGGTAGTTACAATGTTTATATGATCAGTCTGCTTAGACATTTCTTCCTCGTCAGGTGTTTTTATTAACAAGTGATCTTTAGACTGGGGATTTGATTTGTCTTGAATAGATAGACTCTGGATATGAATTTCATCAGCAACGTTGTTTTCTCCAAGAACATTGTCTGAAGTGACAGATGAACTTAGGCTTATAACCTGAGGCCCCTTTTCGTTATGTTCAGGAATGCACTCCCAACTAAAAGAATTTGACAAACTGGAGCCATGACTATCACGGTGCAAACTACTTAATTGTTTGCTTCTGTCCTCATCAACAGAATAACGTACAGCATCAGAACGAAAAAGTCTTCTTCTACGGGATTTCTCATCTGACTGTTCACTGGATGACTGGCTTGAGGAGTTGTCTAGGCTACTGATGGTATTTGTGTTCAAGGCAGTTACACATGCTCCTGACTTCATTCCATCATTCATTGTAAAGTGTTTCCTGCAGGCGACATCAAAAGCCTTGCACACGGAATTGTGATGCTGAGAGTACATATCCAACAGATTTGCGAAACTCACTTTTCCAATGACAATATTTTTATCCACGCAGGTACTGTATTTGTCAGGTACAAAAGCTCGCTCATCTGAGTTTGGGAATTGATGCACCTTTAAATGTCCTTTAATCAGGTCTACAAGAGACATGACCTTACTGGCCAAGATTCCTTTGTCAAGTTCATCTGATAACATATTATATCTCCCCAGTTTTTCCATGGCATCTTTACAGAGCTCATTCACCTCTTTATTTGGTCCAGCTTCGCTGTTAAGCCACTTATGAACATTAGCAAGACAAAAGGCAGCCTTGACAAAGCTGTGAAGCTCCTGCTTACTAGTCACTTGGTCTCCCCTTTTCTTGGTGAGGAGGCCAATCTCAAATGACTCCTTAGCTTCAGAAAGATAATAAGTTTTTTTCTCAGCAGGGCACTCTTTGGACAAGCTGTATGACAACAAGCACATGCCACGGATATTCTGAGAAAATAGGTAAAAAAAACCAACATGATTACAATAAAACGTCACCACAGATTACCTGTAATTTACACTCTCTATACACCATAGCCCTAATTCAATTCACCTTTTCTCCCAAGTTTTCTCCTAGGTGATATTTTCACACCGTAATATTAAAATGTTTTTTAAGCCACCACCGAGCAAGAAAATACTTTTTGGTAGTTTTTTTGTTTGCAGAGAGCTGAAAAGTTATTTTAAACAAAAGATGTACTGTATTTTTTGGACTATAAGACTCATTTTTTCTCCCCCAAAAGTGAGGGGAAAAAAGTCACTGTGTCTTATAGTCCAAATGCAGGGAGTCCCTGACTTGTGAACGCCTGCCAATATGAACCTCCAACCTGCCGTAATGGGGACTCCCTGTACTGCGCTCTTGCAGAGGAGGACACGGAACAAACGGAGGATATAGGGGGACACAAAGGGGCATAAAGGAGGACACAAAGAGGACAGAGGCGGGCACATTGGGTATACAGGAGGACACAAGGGGGACAGAGGAGGACACAGAGACACAAGTGGTACAACAGGGCATGAGGTACAAAGGGGGCATAATCCACAAGATGCCCCTTCAGCATGGATGCACCAGGTTTAGTATATATTTTTCCCCTGGTTTTTGTTTTCTAAACCTAGGTATGTCCTATGGTCAGGAGCGTCTTATAGTCCGAAAAATACAGTAAATTATCTCCTAGGAGAAAACATAGGAGAAAATGTGAATTGAATAAAGGACCAGGGGTCATATGCAAATCATCATCTTCTATTTAAAATAACTTCATACAATGTATTTATTCTTAATACAATGTATTTATTCTTAAAAATGCTCACGCAATTGCTGCACAAAGCGATTTTGTGAGCGTTTTGCGCTTTCCTATACCTTCCATTGAGGCGGAGTGGCCCATGCCCCGCTGTTCTGAGCCGATCGGAAACAAACCACTCAGATGTGAACTTTCTCATAGAGAATCATTGCACAAGTGCTTCCAGGTCGATTTTGAAAATCGCCAGCGCTTAAAAAATGTCAAAAACACCACTAGTGTGAATGAGCCCTCAGTCAGTCACCTGGCAGTAATCCAGTTACGCCTTAAATAAAGAATAATTAAGTGACACCTTAACTCAGAGAGACATGGGGGCTGCAATTTTGATTTACTTTTGAAAATGTTGGCTGCTTGGCTGTGATGCTGATCATTTTGTTTCAGTAATTTCTGACTCAAGTAAGCAGTTGAGAAATCTGAGGACCTCATCTGTAGGAATCTTCTGAGTTACTGACTCAGAAACTATTGGCATTGACAGAATTTTTAAAATGACACAAAACTGTGCAAAATGGCTTCCTTTTCTAACATAAAAATCCAATTTTAAAATACACAATTTAAAACATACCACTGAAACTAAAGAAAAAATAACCCATCAAGTCAAAAACAAAATGATGCAATACAGTTAAATTTAGGCCCGTTTCACACTTGCGTTAAAAAACTTCTGTTCGCGAAAGTGAACGGAACAGATACTGTACAAACGGAACGGATGCGAATGGATCCAATGTTAACCTATGGAATTGCTCACATCCATCCATTCGAACAGATCCGTTTCATATGTTCCACTGAATAGACCGCAAGTTTCCAGCTGCAGCTATTTTTTTGGACAGCTGAGCCCAGCGGACCGGAAACGGAAGATGAAGCACTGCATTGGGGCAATGAGAGAACGGAATGTTTATTTACACTGGTGAAGAAACGGACCGTTCCAAGGGGCAAAATCCACTGGGGGTGGAGACGCGAACCGGGCCTAAACAGTGCATCTGAGGAGGGGGGGGGGTGAGAGAGGGTTAAAACACCAGGCTTCCACCATCTTCTTCATTGCAGCCGGGCGGTAGGGGAGGGTTTCTTCCAGGCTTCTGTCTTTTTCTGCTTTCAATTGCGTCCCATGTCATGTCATGTGACTACGCTTCCTCCAACCTCGGAAGGAAGAAGCATGGTAGTCACATGACGCGATGTGGGATGCAGTTGAAGGCAGAAGAAAACGGAAGCCTGGAAGAAAACCTCCCTACTGCCTAGCTGCAAAGAATCCTGGTGTCTAACCCTCCCTCACCTGCCCGGCTGCTGCACCCTCTCTCACCTTCCCGGCTACTGTGGTAACGGAGTGAAAAAGGATCCAATCGACCGGTGATCAGATCCATTTTCACGGATCCGTTTGGCAGTTATTCATTTTGTGCAACTTTTGATACAAATAAAGCTCCTTTATTATTGATATATTGGTTTGTGGTGCGGTCCTTTGGGGTTTACGCTGTGTGTTTTTGAGGTCTACCATTTGGCAGTGTGAACCAAGCCTTACGGATCCGGTGAAAAAGAAATCGAAACTATTTTACCGGATCCGTTTGGCTTTAATTCCCAATGTGAAACAGGCCTCATGGAAACAATATAGACTGCAAAAGAATTAGTTATGTACCAAATTAGTGAGTACGAAGAGAGGCGTGTACAAACTATAAGTCGCCGCCAGTTTACAAGCTTCTGCTGCAGATAATAAACGGTGATCAAATTCTTCCAGTAGGCTCTGTCAATACAATCACAAGAAAAGTCTGACATCAGTATTTAGACAGCAACTCCGGAAATTCATAAAATCCAGCAAAGAATTTGTAAAATTATAGGTGCACTCAGTTTATTTATTATCATTTTAATCTTACAAAATCAATTGTGCCTTTTATTCAGCAATTCTAGCATGTATACACACATTTTGACAAAAGTGGTTTTAGTTTCTATTACAGTTATTGACTCGTCAAAATCCCCAAGGGTGGAGTTAGGAACTGTGACACTGGGCACTACCTGCACCACAAACTGACATTGCTATAGACGGCAACTTTCCCAGCTACTGTATAAACAGTCTGTGTCTACTGCTCTGCAGTCTGAACAGCAGGATGATGCAATTCAGTCAGCATCTAAAGGTACATAAACACCTCTTATGAAAATTGTTCTACATGACCGTTGACCATTGATCGATCAGTAAAGGTTAACGATCTCAAATGAAAAGAAGTAATTGACAGATAATGTGAAGAGACGACTGAGGTGCAATTAACTGAAACTACCAATATCTGCACAAACATGATTAATATGAAAAATTATGAATGGTCGACTGTGGCCTGTGAGATTGCCAATATGTAATTTAATAAACTGTACACATTCCTTTTGATGAATGATCATCGGTCAAAAACAGGATGGAACACGGCCGACTCCCGATATCAGTAGTTTTCTACTGTCGTTTCTGGTCAGTCTGTCACGTCTGCTCTACAATGATTATTAATGAAACACTGTTAATCGGTCGTTTTTCTAGGGTTCGGAGCAATTTTTATCTAATGTATGTATGTAGCTTAAGACAAACACCTGTAATGTAGGTGATTGCTAATGCTGGGTACACACAATGGGCCTGATTCACAAAGCGGTGCTAACAGTTAGCACGCTGGTGAAAAGCCCTTTATCATGCCTAAACTCAGTTTAGGCATGATAAGTTTAGGTGTGATAAGTTTAGGCATGATAAGTTGAAGCGCTAACTGGGTTAGCACCGCAGTGCACAGCTGATCAAAAGTTTTACGCTAGCAAAGTCTGGTGCACTTCGTATAAAATTTAATGGCGCTGCTTTGCGTACGGGACTTTGCAAGCGATCTAAACTTATCTAAACTTATCATGCCTAAACTTATCACACCTAAACTTATCATGCCTAAACTTATCACACCTAAACTGGCTTTTCACCAGCGTGGTGCAATGGTTATCATGCCTAAAGTCTCTAACTGGGTTAGCACCGCTTTGTGAATCGAGCCCCTTGTGTTTTTTCGGTCGATTTTCCGTCCGATCGATTTCCGATTCTATTTTTCTGATCGATTTATGATTTGATTCTGTTATCATTTCTTATCCTTTTTCCATTTACTTCTATGAGAAATCGATCAGAAAAACGATCGAAAATAAAATCGGACATGTCAGAAATTATCTATTGAACCATCTATCTAACACAAAATTGTATGGTGTGTACCTAGCATAACACTCAATCCATGCATCAACCATCTGCTGGGAAATCTAGACTTTAAAGGCCTGTACACACGGTGGGATTTCTGTCTCCTGGCAGGTATCAGTACTCGATCCCTTGGGTGACAGTGCAGTTCTGACAAGTCTCTTGCTATGAAGAGTGGTGGAGATATGACAAGTGGCGCTCAACAGAGCGGAGTTCCGCAGGCAGGGGGGAGGGAAGAACAATGCCATCGGGTGGTGATCGAGCATCAAGGTTTGCTTTATCAGACATTGGGCGGCTGCTGTACACATGCTGGATTGACTCATGATAATCGGCCAGGCCGGTCTTTATCGTCTGCCAAGGGCCTAATTTAAACCAGCGTGTGTACTTAGCTTTAGTGCCCAAAACCTAATGAAACCAGTGCTGGGCGTAATGGAAAAAACTATGCTTACGGATCATTACGCGTAATTTTATGCTATTACACATTACGGAATTACGCTTACGGCGTAGACATTTATTTACGGTTCATGTCTGTAATTACGCATAGCCCTTACGCAATTATGCGTAAGAATACCGTAATGCAGGTTGTTACGTTATTGCCTTACGCGTAATTTCCTACTAGCAATTAATGCGTAAGGCCATGCTCCCAAGCGGAAAAGTTGACGCATGGATCAATGTTAGGTAGCCGCCGACTTTAAGGGTTAATAGCAAAGCCCCCTTAATTGCTCAGAGCCTCAAATTTGGAGAATATATTAAGGAGATCAGAAGGAATAAGAGGAAATTTTTTTTTTCAAAAAGACCTTATCGTTTTTGAGAAAATCGATGTTAAAGTTTCAAAGGAAAAATATATACATTTAAAAACCCGCCGACTTTAACGGTTAATAGCAAAGCCTGCTTAAAATTTAGGAACACCAAATTCCCAGGGTATATTAAGGGGATCAGTGGGAATAAGAGGAAATTTTTTTTTTCAAGGGCAAAAATGTCTTTTAAATGCGGAAAATGTCAGGTTTTTTTGCACAGGTAACAATAGTGTATTATTTTCATAGATTCCCCCAAGTGGGAAGAGTTTTACTTACTTCGTTCTGAGTGTGGGAAATATAAAAAAAAATGACGTGGGGTCCCCCCTCTCAGACCTCTTTAACCCCTTGTCCCCCATGCAGGCTGGGATAGCCAGAATACGGAGCACCGGCCGCGTGGGGCTCCGCACCCTGACTATACCAGCCCGCATGGTCCATGGATTGGGGGGTCTCGGAAGGGGAGGGGCAGCCAAGCTTTCCCCTCCCCCTCCGAGCCCTTGTCCAATCCAAGGACAAGGGGCTCTTCTCCACCTCCGATGGGCGGTGGAGGTCGCAATTTCCTGGGGGGGTTCATGGTGGCATCTGGGAGTCCCCTTTAAAAAGGGGTCCCCCAGAAGCCCACCCCCCCCTCCCAGGAGAAATGAGTATAGGGGTACTTGTACCCCTTACCCATTTCCTTTAAGAGTTAAAAGTAAATAAACACACAAACACTTAGAAAAAGTATTTTAATTGAACAAAAAACATAACCACGAAAAACATCCTTTAATATTCTTAATTAACCATTAATACTTACCTGTCCCTTTAAAAGCCAGTTCCCACGCAATATCCTCAGAAATTGGCTAATCAGTTACAATGTAACAAAGTTGTTACAATGTAACAACTTTGTTACTTTGTAATTCCACCGCACTCGACGTCTCTCGCCGCTCACCCGCCGGCCGCCGCATACACTTACGCTAAGTCCCCGCCGGCTCCCGCCGTCCACTCCGCCCACACCTGTCACCCATATACATGCTGGCACCCATGGGTGCCAGCATGTATATAGGTGACATGTGGGAGAGGCGGGGAGGGCAGCGAGAGCCGGCGGAACTTAGCGTCCTGCACGGACCACAGAGCTCTGAGCTATATAGCTCAGAGCTCTCTAAGCATCTTTGTATTTGGGCTCCAAGGAGCCCCATTGGTCCTTAGCAGACCAATGGGGTTCCTTCAAATCCGCCGGCTCTCGCTGCCCTCCCCGCCTCTCCCACATGTCACCTATATACATGCTGGCACCCATGGGTGCCAGCATGTATATGGGTGACAGGTGTGGGCGGAGTGGACGGCGGGAGCCGGCGGGGACTTAGCGTAAGTGTATGCGGCGGCCAACGGGTGAGCGGCGAGTGACGTCGGGTGCGGTGGAGTTACAAAGTAACACAGTTGTTACATTGTAACAACTTTGTTACATTGTAACTGATTAACCAATTTCCGAGGATATTGCGTGGGAACTGGCTTTTAAAGGGACAGGTAAGTATTAATGGTTAATTACGAATATTAAAGGACTTTTTTCGTGGTTATGTTTTTTGTTCAATTAAAATACTTTTTCTAAGTGTTTGTGTGTTTATTTACTTTTAACTCTTAAAGGAAATGGGTAAGGGGTACAAGTACCTCTATACTCATTTCTCCTGGGAGGGGGGGTGGGCATCTGGGGGACCCCTTTTTAAAGGGGACTCCCAGATGCCACCATGAACCCCCCCAGGAAATCGCGGCCTCCACCTCCACTGCCCATCGGAGGTGGAGAAGAGCCCCTTGTCCTTGGATTGGACAAGGGCTCAGAGGGGGAGGGGAAAGCTTGGCTGCCCCTCCCCTTCCGAGACCCCCCAATCCATGGACCATGCGGGCTGGTATAGTCAGGGTGCGGAGCCCCACACGGCCGGTGCTCCGCATTCTGGCTATCCCAGCCTGCATGGGGGACAAGGGGTTAAAGAGGTCTGGGAGGGGGGACCCCACGTCGTTTTTTTTTTTATATTTCCCACACTCAGAACGAAGTAAGTAAAACTCTTCCCACTTGGGGGAATCTATGAAAATAAAACACTATTGTTACCTGTGCAAAAAAAACGGACATTTTCCGCATTTAAAAGACATTTTTGCCCTTGAAACTTAAAAATCGATTTTCTCAAAAACTATAAGGTCTTTTTGAAAAAAATGTTTTTCCTCTTATTCCCACTGATCCCCTTAATATACCCTGGGAATTTGGTGTTCCTAAATTTTAAGCAGGCTTTGCTATTAACCGTTAAATTTGGCAGGTTTTTAAATGTATATATTTTTCCTTTGAAACTTTAACATCGATTTTCTCAAAAACTATAAGGTCTTTTTGAAAAAAAATTTTTTTCGTCTTTTTCCTTCTGATCTCCTTAATATATTCTCCAAATTTGAGGCTCTTAGCACTTAAGGGGGCTTTGCTATTAACCCTTAAAGTCGGCGGCTTTTTTTATATTATACGGGAGCGTAATATTACGCGATTACGGCAGACTGTGTAATTTCAATAGGAGTTTACTGTCTTACGCGTAATTTGTTACGCGTAATAACGTAACCTACGGTCTACGCGTAATTAATTACGTGTAATGCCGTAACCTTACACGTAACGCTTACGGTGCATTTGTAGTGAATTACGCTAATGCGTAATTTCGGCCCAGCACTGAATGAAACTTCAATCCAACTAATTAAGTTGGTTCGGTAATGACTGCTATGTATGGTGTCATACTACAGTAGAATTTCAGTTATCTAGAATTCAGTCAATCAAAACGCTGAAGCGTCCTGAAAAAAAAAATACTGCCTTTTCAAAATTTGCACAATGATTGCCATAATACCGTTTACAGTAATAAGACTATGTTACATTACGTTAAGCTTGTCTTCGTGTTAGCATGTTTTTAAATTCAATACTTCAATATGAAGACAGAGTTTATGGTTTGGGTATGGCATGAAGTAAAGTAAAGTATTAGTTAGGTCAGACTGGTTTTAAGGAAAGGGCGGGGGGTGACTGCCCAAGGTGCAGCAATGGAGGGTGGGAGAGCGCTGGCACATGCAGAGTAGGCCGTGGAGAGTTGACGTTAACTCACCTCTCCAGGATCCACATACGGCTCATCGCCTTCCTCCTATGTGCACCATCTCTTTGGTAACAGCCCCACCTGTGATCATGTGGTGCTTATGTGATCACGGGCAGGACTGTTACAAATGAGATGAAAATGGGTCGCGTGTGGATCCCAGAGAGGTGAGCTACTTCATCGCTCTCTCGACACATATACAGGGGGGAGGGGGGTCTTTTGCAACCCATACTGAAGGCTCACTGCCTACCTATAGTGGAAGGGTTTTCTGGCTACCTATACTGGGGGCTCCTCTAGCTATTTATGTTGGGAGGGACACCTGGCTCCTGGCTACAAAATCTGGGGGCTCCTGTATCAGCTGCCTGCCATGGCACAGAGCTAATTGGTAAGCACAGGGTGTTAACAAAATGTCTGCTTCATGAAAGCAGGAAGGATACACATATCCTGCAATAAATCTGCAGTGTTTCAGCTGTACGAAAGAAATGTTTTTCTTTAAAGGTTATTATGCTGCTGTGTATCTTTTATAGCAGAGAGAAACATCTGAGTTCAGGTCCACCCTGAGTTAGGCCTGTTTTAATAGTGACTCTCAAGCAACCAGAAACAACCTGGCATTTACCAATCCTTGTAGGTGCAGGATAACTGAGATTCTGTTGTATTTAGCACAGCGTGAAGCCACTTCTGACGGTTAGCCCACAACTGATTTATACTGCCAACTGTGTCTACAGGGATAAATAGGATTTAAAGGGTAAGATATATTTTTAGAAGTTTTTTCTTCTACATCCAGTATAGTGTGAACTCAGGGATCTTGTAATAACTGCCTAAAAATTATTAACAGTGTTTTTGAAAAGTGTTTATAGTCATAACTGTTTGAATGTGTATTGGCTTTTCTTTAAACCTTTATACGAACTGGGGGCAGATAACAGGAGAGAAGATATCACATTCTGCACTTTTGAGAGCATCAAGAGTCCAAGTAAAAGATTATTGAAATCAGGAAAATGAATCTTTTCGTATTCTTAAAATTCACACAGTGTTATATCTCTTAAATCGGAGTCCCATTCTGAATTCTCAAAGCCAACCCGACTGGCCATATTTAGAGAAAGTAGCACGGTGCCCAAAATAAAGTAATAAAGAACAACATAATACATACCAACCCTACATGGCTATTTTTCTTGAATCTGTGATAATCCTCTTCACTCATTGATATAAAAATATCTGCCAAAGCACCAAGAGATGTTGCTGCCCCCTTGAAAAACAAAATAAATAAATAAAAAAACGAGAAAAAAGAGAAAAAATGAAAAACACACAACAATTAAATACAGTAAACTAATCAGGTACTGTTAAAGGGAAGGTCCAAGCAAAATAAAAAAAATTAGTTTCACTTAGCTGGGGCTTCTACCAGCCCCATGCAGCCATCCTGTGCCCTCGTAGTCACACACTGCTGCTCCAGTCCCCCTCGGAGGTCGGCGGGCCGCATTGCGTACATTTTTACGCATTCCCGCTAGTTCAGGAACATTAACACATACATTTTTACGCGTTACTGGTTCAATGCGTAAATTTTTACGCGTTGCACCACTAACGCGTAAAAATGTATGTGTTAATGTTCTTGCATTAGCGGGAATGCGTAAAAATGTACGCAATGCGGCCCGGCGACCTCCGAGGTCGACAAGCTGCCAGCAGGGGACTGGAGCAGCAGTGAGTGACTACGAGGGCACAGGATGGCTGCATGGAGCTGGTAGAAGCCCCAGGTAAGTGAAACTCATTTTTTTAATTTTGCTTGGATCTTCCCTTTAAGACCGGCATAAATACGCTGTTACATGTGGTAAAGGCATATGACGTCTAATATATTTTAAAATATTGCATAATGTATATCAGAGTTAAAATTTATACTTTTTACATTAAATCCAGATCCTTTCAGAACATGAAAATGAGTGCTGAAATGTGCAAAGCGACTTGTATAATTTGAACGAGGCCTGAAAACAGCACGTGAAATGTTTTGCCTGGCTTTGACAGTGCATGGTGTGGCACTGGCCTCATTAGATTGTAAGCTCACAAGGGCAGGGCTCTCTAAGGGCTTGTTCACACCTAGGGTGTTTTGCAGTATTTTTTGAGCCCCCAGGGATTTTTAAAAACACCCTGAAGTCGCTAGTGCAATGATTCCTCATGGGATAGCTCATATCAGCACGTTTCGTCTGCTTTCCCCTCAGCAAAGTGCTGCATGCTACAATGGAAGGTATAGGAAAAGCGCAAAATGCTCACAAATCGATTTATCTGGTGATTATCTGGTGATTAAATTTCACGCTTTTATGAATAAATACATTGTATTTATTCATTTCCGGGTGAAAGAGTTCACTTCCTGACTAACGTCAGGAAGTGGAAAAACGGAATCGCTCTGCAAAAGCGCTTACAAAGCGCTTTGTACAAAATCGTAGCATGCAAAAAAAAATCAAAAATTGCTGGCGTCAGCAATTTCAATTTTAGATGTGAACAAAGCTTCACCCTTTTGGAATTTGCTATACATTTTGATCATGTCCCATTTGTCACTAATTACCATGTCTACCAATTCTGTTTTATGTACCAATGTCGATATTGTGATTATTATTATGTACCCCATGTTTGTTTCTCACTTTCTACAGTGCAATGGATTACGATATGTTGGTGCTTTATAAATCAATAGTAATAATAAATGACAGTTCAGTGTCAAAAAGAAACCTATTAATTCTATTCCATACCTGAGCAAAGGGTGACAAAGGAGAAATACGTTCTAATTCAACTCTATTTCGAATTGTCAGTATTTATTTTGTACCCTATGTTTGTTTCTTACTTTATACACTGCCACAGAATATGTTGGTGCTTTATAAATCAATAATAATAATAATAATAATAATTTACACAATTTTTTTTTACATCTACCCAACTTATTTTAGTATAGTATACTATGATGTGCTGATTTTATTATGGCATCTCTGTTGTGACTTCTCAAGTGAAGCGTAAAGTGTAATTTTGCCATTGTTCGTAGGAATGTAAGAGATTCCAGCCTAGCCCAACAGAATGAACCTATCTGAAAACCACAACATTTCATTCTGATCTGACATCCGAGACTATCTATTGTGCAGCTTATGCTATAAACAGTTCACAGTCACCTGTCCACATCAGATCTCGTGATTTCCAAGTGACTGACCTGCTGTACTTATTGCTTAAAGGAAGGGCTGGGGTACTGTCACTGCAAGAGGAAGGATTAGACTTTCCTTGTGTCTCTGATTCATCTTTTTTAGGCTTTAATAATTGATCAATTACTTAAAACAGTAATTAGTGTCCCTCATTACTAATCAAGCTAAAACTTCCTCATTGCATCTCTTTATCTGTAGAGAGCAAAGACCCGTGTGATTGCAGCAGCCGCTGCTCTGTCATTAAATCATTTGCTTTTGTGTCTCACTAGAAAGCTATCACTTTAGCTATTAAACAATAAAAGATTACAGAGGTGGAGGGAACAACAAGCAACAACTCCCACTTGTCTGATCTCATACCATAAAAGCAAGTGTGAATATACCACATACAAAGACATCCCACAAAGACATCCCAAACATCTACCTTCTTGTCAGGTATAGTAAGAGCAAAAAATCCAACAATAGAGGTCCAGATAAGCTCAGCTGCCTCGTACCACATGCCTGCAATCCAATAAGAAGACTATCAGAAGAATATTCTCTTTATCAGACACTATACAATAATTGTACGTACACACATAGATAAAAGTTAGGCAGCACAAACTAGTGGTATCATTCAAATCGGCTTTACCCGGCAAAAAGAAGCAACAAGTCTCTTAAATGACGGTGTCCACACACACTGCTGTTGTCATTGTCTTTTGAATACACGCATGCACAAGCGGAAGTGACATTTCACACTACATGCGCGCATACTTTGTAGCAATGACGTTTGAACGACATTGTACACACCTGGCTGACGGCACGATATCTGCCCAATGGTCGTCTGAATTGATCCACCAGTTGGATTGGGCAGAATACCCGATATTGGTCACTCAACGTTGTCATTAAACATTGTTTTTCACAAAGGCTATTGTCCATTAGGGCGATATCTGTTGTTTGTCGGACGTTTTAAGTGACAACTAGCTAACATGTGTACATAGCTTAAGCATATGTACAATCTGGGTCGGACTGGGACACTGGGGGCCCACCAAAGAAATTTCAACCTGGGGCCCACACATCCCATGATTGCGGTGAAAAAAGGGCGTGACCATGCACCGGAAGGTGGGCGTGGTCATGATGTATTATGGACAGGGCCAAATGTACATGATCTTAGCAGCATTGTAATTCAGAGACACTGCTGCCCAGCAAAAAATATAAAGTAATGTTCTACTTTGCAGAGGTTGCGACTGCAGAGGTTTCAGAGGTTACGACCGCATCGGGGCACTTGGGCCAAAGGGGCCCCGAAGGGCCCTCCCTCAACTACAGTATTACCTCTCTATTGGTCCCGTGGTCATAATGATCACTTCTATAGATACTTTGAACAGTGGTAATCATTAACAAGCTATTTCCCATACCCTTCATGCACCTCTCACACTGTAGTGGCCATTGGTAGGTTTTGCTGCGTCATATCAATTGTTATGTATAGAGTGCTTGGGGGGCCCCATTGTAAAAAAGCTCCTTAGCTACGCCACTGCTCTCAGCATTAGTGATTACAGCCCTGAGAAGAGAATTTTTGTGCTGCAGGCAGCAATTAGAGCTCTGTCAGACAGGGAGGGGGAGGGGACCCACTAGAGACCTGGAGGTGGGGCCCACCGAGGGAATAAACTGTACTACTGTGGCCCAGTCCAACCCTGTGTACAATCAATAAGAGTGGAAAGTGTAATGCCACTTTGATCAGTGAGGCAACTGTTATCCCAGGTTTGAAGGTACATGCAACATCGGGGCATGGAAAAGATGTGCCGTCTTCTCTAACCTTTAAAGAAGCTTATATGAGACAGTGAAAAGGATAAGTTCACTCAGGGTTTACATCAGTGGGAACCAGTGTGTATCTTCTCACCCAGTTTTTGCAGAATTTGCCCCCGAATCTGGATGCATACCGACTGAACTAGCACTCTGTCACTCTCTTCTGAATAGTGCCAGGTTCCTTGTAAGAATGAAACAGACAACTTTAACTGTAAAAAGGGTTAACCTGCTTAAATATACATTATGTAAACTGTTTCAGAATTATTTTATAATATGAGACTTTACCATTGTGGATGTTTAAGTAGAATTTCCACCTTTAAACTAAACTACACACCTCCTGAGGAAAACTCTTGATGCCCCCTAGTACTCTACTTCTTTCCTTAGCAGGCTTGTTCCTTACCCAGCATGGCTGTGTCAGCTGTACAGGTCCTACAGCTGTGGCTTCCAAGCTGTCTGCTATGTCTAGCTCCTTCCGGTAAGATACATTATACTGTATAAGAGTAAGAAATAGGGTTTTGATGGACACATCCACCTACCAATTTACCTTTCCCAAAGTTTCAATGACTGGAAGTAGCGGGGAGGACAGTCCTGAAGATGCAGCACACACTCAGTAGTGGACACTAGGAAATCGTTCCAAATTGATTAAGGATTATGCAAATTTTGTATGCAAATATATACAGTTTGAAAATGTACCAATCAAATACCACCAGAGCAGGATTCAATTGATCAATTTTCAAGCTGCTTGTATTTACATAAAAAATTGCATAGTCCTGAATTAACTTGGAATAATTTTCATTTGCATTTAGCATCTGTAAAAAGGGTGCCACGGTAATGTGGGTGCCAGAGATTGCCACTAGTAGAATATCGGTATAATTACCGATATTCTACTATTGTGCAGAGGTAATTCTGTAAATAAAATATTACAAATATTAATCATAACCGAACCTGCGCCGCAAATCTGCAGATATTTAACACTACGCCGAACACTAGTCTCACACTAGCTCTTCCTCTACTAACAGAACCCAACACTAAACTTCCCTAAACACAACACTAAACTTTTGGCTGATAATCAGCACATTCACAGCTAAATACTCCCTCTCCTCCACTATTTATTGGGGACCGGCCTAGCATATTTCATCTTATATTCGTCTTAATAATCATTAACACTGAATATGTGGTAGAACAAGAAACCAATAACAGCAATGGTAGGCCCTAAGCTTTGTGTAACAGCATTCACTAAAAATTGTACAATTAATGGGAATCTCATGGGAAGTACTAAGGGTTATGCCGTAAGGTGCTCATTAATGATACAATCTGGATGGTACAAGCTTATTGCTTCTATGTAATATGAGGGACTACTTAAAGTATCCATTCAAAGTATATTCATTCACTCAGTTTACCCTTCTACTACATTGATTTTGTAAGATTGTACAATAAAGATTGCATCATTAATGGACACCTTTAGACAATTTAATGAGCCTTACTATAAGTGCACGGTTGAATGATATCTGTAATTAATGATGTTCCTCACCTGTTGCTCCATTGTTACTTATCAAACTGCTTAATATATATTCTGCCTTCTGAAGCTTTCCTGTAGACAAGAGAATATGAAATAAAAATACATGAAAAAACATACAGTGATTCTTAAAGAAAGTTGAACCTGTAACTGAGAATGTCTCCCAATACTTTTGGAACAATGATCAATAGTTAAAACTTAACTCCGTCCTTCAGGGCCAAGGTCCTCACACATTTTTGGAACAGTTCAGATTCATTGATAGGGCTGAATCTGGAAAAAATTGGTTCATTAGACAGAATGTATATCGGCATTTCTCATTCCATCCTAAACACTGGCATGGATATGGCCCTCAAGGACTGGAGTTGGACAGCCCATGGTTAAAACTTATGCTGGATACACACGTTGCGTTTCCGCGTGCGACGTGGCCGTCGATACGCGTCGATTCGATTATTTCCGACATGTCCGATTCAAGCTTCGATGGATCATTAGGTCGATTTGCCATACTTTACATGGCATTCGACCTAAAAATCATCGAAGTTCGTTCGGAAATGTTCGGAAATAATCGAATCGACGCGTATCGACGGCCGCGTCGCACGCGGAAACGCAACGTGTGTATCCAGCATTAAACAGTGTTTGTTTTTAGCACCCTCTCTTTCCATTTAACAGTAAAAAAATTCTCACATTAACCCCTCCTCCAATTTAGTTACAGGTGTGACATCACACCCTCTGAGTAGACCATGGTGCTGTAGCCCACATCATCTTGACCTCCAGCTCTTCAGATGATTGCCCACCACCCCTCAGGGTAGGTGTACTAGCTACAGGAATCAAAGGGTGAATAGCATGCTGGAACTCTAAATGGAAAAGGAGCGCTCCATAGTGTGATACTTTAAAAGATCGCTTTATTCAATAGATAGAAAAAAACATACTCACAATGTATGTGGACACAATTCCCATATCAGCGAATTGTGGGAGGTAGTGGTTAATGTTTGTTGCAGACATACTCCTTGCAAATACCACAGGGGACAAGAGTCACTTACATGGTCACCATGTTCCCTTCTATTAGGCATTGAGAGTGGTCAGGGCACTGGTATGATGTGATGTCCCTCCTCCAACAAATCTGGACCCCAGCCAGTGACTTGAATGCTAAATCTAGCAGGGTTTTCTTGACTATAATAACAGGTAGTTTTAGGGGTCCTCTTTTTTTTTTTTTTTTTTTTTTGCTTTCAAAGGTTTCATTGAAACAATAAAGAAACATTCTAGGGGCCCTCTTTTTTATTTGGTAAGAGGGATGGAAAAGAATGATGGAGTTGGAATTTAACGGCCTCCCGCTGTTGGGCAGTCAGTTAACTTTTTTGCAGAACTTGCCCTGTGTAAAAACATTAAAAATATTAAATCACTGACCCAGCCTGTGCATGTCCGCACTCATGCAAGCAGCTATCTCTTCTGTGAAGCAACTCTCAGCCTCGCATCCATAGAGTCATCGGAAACTGATCTGATATCTGATCTGATCTAATCTATGGCCACTTGACCCCTGCAATCAACATGGTTAGCTAAGCTTAGCGATCAAAGAGAAAGTATGAAGTGTGAAAAAGACTTTTTCCCTAGTCACTTACAATTAAAAGGTGTGCAGCCAGAAAGGGTTAAAAGACTGCTGCTGATAAGGAGAAGTTTTGCTTCTAATTGTGGTTATTATATTGATTCAGTTATACTATTAGATCAACCATTCTACTGAATGATTAGGTTATGTCATGCAATGCCAGCATAATGTCCACCTCACACCAAAAAACAAACAAAACACATTTCAAGTAAGACATCAGACTGAATTCACAGATGCTCATTGTCTCATTAGTGTAGCTCCTATGCTGAAATGAACAGATAATCAGTTTTATTACAACTTTCTGTTTACGGCAGTAGCCTCCGTGTAGGCAATAAAACAGCAGAAAAAAGCTATGGGGAAAGAAGTAAGGCCTTGTTCACATTATGAATCACAAAGCGCTATCGAAAGCGCTGAGCGTTTCTGTGCGCAATTTATTTTCAGTGATCCCCTGTGTTTTCTGAGCATTGGGTGATTTTGTGTAAGCGCTTTTGATGAGCGATTAACGTCAGGAAGTGAACTATTTAACCCGGAAAAGATAAATACAATGTATTGATTCTTAAAAGCGCTATACAAAAGTGCTTTTTCAAGCTCTTAGTGATTTTCCTATTCCTTCCATTATAGTCAAAACGCTCAGAAAATGTTACAGGCAGCACTTTAGTCAGCAGAAAGCAATCGAAATGCGCAAATGTGATCTGATACGGAATAATTGCACAAACGTTTTTAGGGTGATTTTCAAAATTGCCGTAGCTTAAAATAAACCCTTGAAAACGCTCTAGGTGTGAGCAAGCCCTAACAGTTGAAATATAATGTAGAAAGCATGTCTGCAACTTCAAGATACTGATAATGGCATATTTATTTGAAGTTCAGCATACATTTATGGGAACAGTTTTATTATATGCATTTAAGAGAACATTATTTTAAATAAATTATGTTCAAAACATTCTGAAGCCACACCTCTCCACTACAGTCTGACAGCATTAATAGGCTATGCGTTATCAGGGAGACATGGTTTCAGCTGACAGAGCAATCACCCTCACTCCTGCATACCCATGTGACTAAGGGGGAGTGGTTTTGACTAACTTGTGATCAGGCAGCTGTAATTTACTAAGGAAGATATAAATATCTTTGTGCAGCAAGTAGATCTTTTTACTGTTTCGCAAAAACTTCAACTTCAGCTTTATTATTATTATTATTTTTTTACAAATGTTTTGTGTATAATTTATTTAAAAGGATGCTCTATTAAGTGTTTCTGTAATGGTTTTCAAAATAAACTGGCTGGAGCTGGCCACCCCTTCCTGTTCTGGATGATCTTTCATCACTCCTACAATATAACTTTTCTCTCAGTTCTGCAGAGCAAAGGACATTCCATGACATTTCAGAAGCACATTTGTCTACGAGTTTCCCAGTATAGGTAGCCAGATGATTACCCCCCCCCCTCCCATCGGGAGCCAGATGACCCCTTCAGTATAGGTAACCATATGGCCCCCCACCCCCCAATATTAGTAACCAGATGACCCCCCCAGTTTACGTAGCCAGTTTGGATGCAGATTGGATGCAGAAAAACTGACTCCAATGAATGCCTATGGGAAAATCTGCATCAGAAAAATCGTGTTTAGTGGAAACACGCCCATAGGCATTCACTGGAGTCAGTTTTTCTGCATCCAATCTGTGTGTAGTGGAAACAGGCCCTAAAGTCCAGCACATTTTCCCTTAACCTTTTCCCCAAATGTAGTCTGCACCCACTGCCAGCTGTTATTAAAGTAAGAAGTGCATCCATAGTACTGTATGTAGTAAGATCGTATTGTATGAAAACAGAGAAGATAGTAGGTTCAATTGATCCTGAACAATTGCATCACAGGTAGTTCATTCTTAACCTAAATCTGTCCATAAGTCAAAACACTGTACCATCTCTATCCCCCTGTACCTCCACTGTGCCTCCAGTGTCCCCCTATGTGTCACCTGTGTTCCCCCATGCCTTCAGTGTTCCCATTTGTCCCCCCCACTGTGTCACCTCTGTCATCCTGTGCCCTCAGTGTGTCGCAGCAAAATGTTATTTTACTGATTTAAAAACCATTTTTCTGAATTTTTTAAACAGATTTTCTCAAAAACTCCAACGTCTTGTAGATTTTTTAAAATTTGTTACCAAGCCAGGTGTTTGTAAGTCGGGGACTACCTGGATCGTTTGTTTCCTTAAATAGCTGGCTGATCTGCTTGGAAGATTTTTTGTTCATAGATAAAATTACAACATGTTTCAATATCAGAAATAGTTTGGATGCTTTACTGCTATGGATTAATTACATGCAATCCTTTCTTTCAATCTAAATGGTCTTATAAAAAAATATGTTGGTTCACTAAAAATTACACTATTTATGGAGACTTCACAATTAAAAAAAAAAGAGTGATACAACTATCATAAGTCAAAAACATACAATGATTTGAAACAAAGGACAATGGGAAATGAAAAAAAAAGATTCTATTATTTTGAAATAATGTCCTAAGCACAGACATCAAAACCATGATTTTTGCTACAATAGATGAAATCGTGTGTTTTGTCAGTTATAGCATTTGTTTAATAAGGAGGTTGGTGTAATCCTTTAGAATACAGGAGCTTCCTCTTATACCAAGCATAGATTATGTGTTACATTATAGAGGCTGTTGATCAGAAGTAATGCAATTCAGATACCTCTGTTTGAAACCAGCAGGGGATATTTGTTAAGGAACAAAAGGCCCAATTAGTATATTCCACACCCTTTCACAAATCTCTCTACCTCTTTTGGCTCTGAAACTCTTCATACTCCCTCCTTTGTTAATTTAGGAGGAGGATGGCCTTATGTCTCAAAAGATGCCACTGGATTCAGAAGAATGTCATCCCCTAATGGCAATGAGTCTGCTCTTCAAAGTCAAGTAGTCTCTAATTGGATCTGCGCTCAAAAACAGAGGGAGATCAGTGCAAAGATACATCACCTGAGTTTATAGAGATGCGAGCCTGTCTTATAACCACCTGAGGGGCTATTGGTGTGGATGGCCACAACTTGTGCAGAGCCTTGGCAACTGATAGTAGTCTTGTGGATGCATCTGCCCAGTACAGAAATCGGTCAATCAAAAACACGATAGCAGCAGCAGTATCGCTGTCAGCAACCCGTATACTGGCCTTCAGAAACACCTAGCATGGAGATAAAACAATGACAACTGAATATGTCATTACATTATGACAAAATCACATTAATGTAATGCCACCTTCATTAGAAAATAATATAGCAAATCTTAATACACAAACTCTCAGATATAATTTTCTACACATACTGAATTATGCTTCCTTGCAGGCATGGTGACGGTCTTGTTTGGTGGACAAAACAGCTCTACATTTTCATTTTGCATTCCCACCTGCAGTGAATATCTCATTCATGCAAGAAAGTCTGTTAACAGCTTGAAGGAACACTATCAAACCAAGTGTACTAAAATGACAATGCACAAATAATGTCTAAGTAGCTGTGTAAACATTTTCCTACTTTTCATGTTAAATATCAGAGGCAAAAGCTTTAATTCATTGTGTGTAGAATTTAGCTACTTTTGGAATGTCCCATTTGCAGATGTATAAATCTCTGCAGTCTGACATGCTAAGAACAGTGTTATTTTAAAGCACAGTTATGTGCAATGGCTCTGGTATCAGGTTTCACACACAATTACAAATGTTTATGTTGCACATGACATAGATTTCCTCTGCTCTCTGCAGAGAGCTCAGTAAGAGACAGGCAGAGCTTTTTCTCACACACAGGGTTAACATATGTAGTGTGTGTAGTGTGAGGGAATTCCCCCTCCCCTTATGGTTCACTCTGCCGACAGATTTGCCATCAGAAAAATGTGAAAGAATTCAAAAGTATACACTAGTACTTAGCAGTACTTCCCAAACATTTCCTATCTCTGAGCTCCCTCACAGTGCTGCACCTGGGGACATATGTCCCCCCTTGCCCCCCATAGCCATGCTTCTGCCTCTCAGTACGCCTGTGCTCCCAGCTAGTCAAACCAAGTAAACAAGAGGGATTTCTTGGAGGGAATTGTTTTTTTCATGAAAACGATGTTACACTTTCAGTAATGAACCATTAGGTGCATTGTAAATTTGCAGGTATTCATGAATAATCAGCTATAAATGAACCTGTCCACATAGCTCCCATGCTTCCCACATTTCAGCTTATTTTAGTCCAATATACGAAAGAATAAGGATTGCATACAGTCTTTTACAAAATAAATCAACCAGTATTCTACGACTGTAAATCTAAAGTGTGTACACTAATGTTGCTGGCCTCCTTGTAGCAATCCACCAGGTTTGCCGCTCGCATATCGCCTTCTCTCCTCTCCATAGAGAAGAATACAAAGCTCAGCTGGAAGCTGTACAACATGTCTGTAGCTCATGTATTGACATCACACACTGGGTCCTTGTTGCATTGTGGGAAATAACAGTTGTTTCCAACTGCCAAAAAAACCAGCATCTCCTTTCACAGAGATCACCTACCAGCAGTAAAAATGTCGCCATGTGATAAATGCCAGAATGTAAATCAGGGAGCGTAAAGATTTTACAATGGGCAAACACTGACTAAATAATTTATAAAGAATTATTGTAAAAAAATAAGCACTCTTTTTTATTACGTTATTTTTCACTGCAGTTCCTCTTTAACCACTTGAAGACCCAGCCTTTACCCCCCCCCCCCCCCCTTAAGGACCAGCACTGATTTCTAAGATCTGTGCTGGGTGGGCTCTACAGCCCCCAGCACAGATCAAATACCAGGCAGAGCGACCAGATCGCCCCCCTGTTTCCCACTAGGGGGATGATGTGCTGGGGGGGGTGGTTCTGATCGCTCCTGCCTGCGTGTGGCTGGCGGGGGAGGGGCACCTCAAAGCCCCCTCCACCGCAGGATTCCTCCTCTCCCTCTCCTCCCTCCCTGCCTCGGAGATCGGAGGCTGCACAGGAACGGATCTGTCCTGTGCAGCCTCTAACAGGCTCCTGCCTGTCATGTGACAGCGATCCCCGGCCGCTGATTGGCCGGGGATCGCTGATCTAGTACAACGCTGCTACTGTTAGCAGCGTTGTAAAAATGTAAACAAAGCGGATTATTTCCGCTTGTGTTTACATTTAGCCTGCGAGCCACGATCGGCGGCCCGCAGGCTATTCACGGAGGCCCCCTGCCGTGAATTGACAGGAAGCTGTTTCCTGATTAATTAGCCTGCAGCCGGCGACGCTGGTCCTGCAGCTAGCACTTTGCCGACGCGCATTATGAGTGCGCGGTCGGCAAGTGGTTAAGAATATCCAGAAATATCAAACTTTTACTGGTATTTGAGGAACATATTCTAAAGCTTTCCCCTATATGCTATATTATACTTCAGATGATAAGTCATGTCCTACTTGCCTGCTTTTACTACATATGTAAAAATTCCTGCTACTCTAAATACGAAAAACAGTTGTGATCCTGTTAACTTGCATAGTATGGCTTTCTATTATAAATGCACAGGAGACCAGGGTTCGAATCTCGGCTCTGCCTGTTCAGTAAGCCAGCACTAATTCAGTAGGAGACCTTTGGCAAGTCTCCCTTACACTGCTACTGCCAATAGAGCGCATCCTAGTGGCTGCTGCTCTGCTCTGGCGCTTTGAGTCCCCAAGGAGAAAAGCGCAATATAAATGTTATTTGTCTTGTCTTGTCTTGAATATTTGCATTACTTGCCATTCATTTAACCTCCTTGCCGGTTATCCCAAGCTCAGCTCGGGGTAACCTGCGTAGGAGGATTTCTCAGGCCCCTCTGGGCCGATTTTCAAAAAATTTTTTTTTACTGCACGCAGCTAGCACTTTGCTAGCTGTGTGCAGTTTCCGATCGCCGCCGCTCACCGCCGATTCGCCGCTACCCGCCTCGCCGCCCCCCCCCCTCCAGACCCCTTGCGCAGCCTGGCCAATCAGTGCCAGGCAGCGCTGAGGGGTGGATCGGGATTCCCTCTGACGTCCCGACGTCCATGACGACCAGGGAAGCCCAGCAGGAAATCCCGTTCTGAACGGGATTTCCTGCTTACTCTGATCGCCGAAGGCGATCGGAGTGGATAGGGGGATGCCGCTTGTCAGCGGCTATCATGTAGCGAGCCCTGGGCTCGCTACATGATTTAAACATTTTTTTTTTTAAAAGTGCTGCGCTGCCCCCTTGCTGCCAGAGCTGGAACGGCAAGGGGGTTAAAGAAGCTTTTGTAACAAGAGGGGAAAAGTGGTGTTCATGCTTCTGGCCTGTAGATGGCACTGTGATAATACTGTGATGCTGCATGAGTGCATGTGATCTTTCTATGCTGTTCTGGTATGCTTAATGTCTGTGTGTGTGCTGGATATACAAAGCAAAGCAGCAAAGCATGGCCTGAAGTTTACAGAACTGCAGTAACTTGTAAATAAACTTAGTTCCAGTTATTCTACATCCAGGATTACTGAACACAACAAATTGGTGACAAGGATGGTACTTCTGGCTCAACAAACACCTCCATGTTTCCTTCAACACCTGGGTGAGCCTACAATGTACTTACTTGGTTTCTGATGTTTGAGAATTATGTGCTTGCCGCAAATGAGACTGCTTTAGTTGATGCTAGAAAGAAAGCTTTGCTAATTCACTGCCTGTATTAGACAACTCACCAGAGGTGCAGTAGGTGCTCCCCCCCCCATATCCCTTTTCCAAGTGCCTACAGGAATCCCCCCCTGCCACTTGTACAGGATCCCAGCATGCAGTCGTGAGGTCAACACCGGGATATACACTTCAGCCTATGTGATGCTCTCCACTAGAGGGTGTCATAAAGATGAGACACGGAGAGAGTACTGACCACCTGAAAACACAGGCAGGGAATTCACTGCTCTTCCTGCTAATATATGTACATTTTCAATAGGTAGATACGTTATCTGTCATTCAACAGCATTTAAAGAGACACTGAAGCAAAAAAAAAAATATGCATATAAAGAAAGCCTACGGGCATGTTTAAATGCTCTAAGTGCAAAATGGGCTTGATTCACAAAAGAGTGCTAACTGTTAGCACGGCTGTTTTCGCGCGAATTTTTGCAGTGCGCTCAATCGCGAATTTTCGCATTAAACGTTTTCGCGCGCAAACGCGAATTTTACCGCGAAATCTATATCGTTTTTGCGCGAAAATTCGCGTTTGCACGCGAAAACGGTATCGTTTCACACGAAAATTCGCGATCGCGCGCAATGCGAAAATTTGCGCGAAAACGGCTGTGCTAACAGTTAGCACTCTTTTGTGAATCAAGCCCAATGTGTCCGTACGTGGACCGCATCAATGTATTTTTTGATTGCAGGGGTGAAAAGGAATACACTATTAGATCCTTTATCAACTGTGACACAAAAAAAGTATTCTATATGATACAATGCCCATGTGGCCTAAAATACATTGGCAAAACAAAAAGAGCATTAAAAGAGAGAGTATTGGAACATTTTTGTAAGATAACAAATGGGAAGGCTACAGGTATAATTTATGATCACTATAGGGATCATCATCAGAACAGCCTGAAGGGGACCTCAGTTAGGGGAATTTACAATTTGAAAATTTCTGGGAGAAGGGGTGACTTTGATGAGGTCCTCTACTGCAAGGAAGCTATGTGGATCTTTAAAGAAAACCTATACTGAAAATTAAAAGTCAAAATAAACATACACAAGTCATACTTGCCTCCCGTGCAGTCTACTCCTCAATCTATTTTTCCTCTCCTGCGTCCTGTTTTTCCACTGTGATCAATAGAATTCTCCGTCCTCCATTTTGAAAATGGCTATTACCCCATAACAGCTTCCTGGTCAGCACACTGTTAAACTGTAACATCGCCCACTTGAGCCATAGGGAAACATGGACACATCAGTTCTCCTCTCAGCTGTAACTGACAGCAACTGATATATAACTGGCAGCAACTGATATATTTCAGTTCTGACAAAATGTTGTCAGAACTGGAAGGGATCACTGTAAGAAGAAAATGGTGAGCTTCTGAGAGGAACTGATGGCAAGGTAACTATGTAATGTTCATTTGAAGTTACCTCATGTGTTTATTTTAAATATTTTTACTCAGTACAGGTTCTCTTTAAGCTTGGGAGTGTAACTCCGGGTGGACTCAATGCAGAATTGGACCTATCCCCTTTCCTCAAGATTAATAGGTACAATTAATGATATTTCCCCTGGCTGGGATTGTAGAAGGTCTGATGAGTTTGAATCCCAGAAGTAGATCAAATGTATGGGCAAAGCATGAGTTGTGTGTGGATCCGCAATGTATGAACTGTGCCATGAATATGGACTGTGCCTTTAACCACTTGCCGACCGCCCACAGCCCATGGGCGGCGGCAAAGTGGATAGCTAAAGGACCGCAATACGCCTTAGGGCGTTGCGTCCTATTTACATGCCGGGGGAGCGATCGCGTCATTGATGACGCGCGCTTCCCCCGGCAACTGGCTCCGCCCACCCGTCGTAACATCCCGCCGGCCATACGGAAGCGATGTTAACCCCGCGATCGCCGCTACAAAGTGTATAATACACTTTGTAATGTATACAAAGTGTATTATACAAGCTGCCTCCTGCCCTGGTGGTCCCAGTGTCCGAGGGACCACCAGGGCAGGCTGCAGCCACCCTAGTCTGCACCCAAACACACTGATCTGCCCCCTGATCGCCCACAGCACCCCTCAGACCCCCCCCCAGACCACTGTTTGCACCCAATCACCCCCCTAATAACCCATCAATCACTCCCTGTCACTATCTGTCAACGCTATTTTTTTAACCCCCCCCTCGCCCCTCCTGATCACCCCCTCACCCCTCAGATTCTCCCCAGACCACCCCCCAGACCCCCCACCCCCTGTGTACTGTATGCATCTGTCCCCCCTGATCACCTGTCAATCACCTGTCAATCACCCATCAATCAACCATCAATCACCCATCAATCACCCCCTGTCACTGCCACCCAACAATCAGCCCCTAACCTGCCCCTTGCGGGCAATCTGATCACCCACCCACACCAATAGATCGCCCGCAGATCCGACATCAGATCACCTCCCAAATCCATTGTTTACATCTATTCTCTCCTCTAAACACCCACTAATTACCCATCAATCACCCCCTATCACCACCTGTCACTTTTACCTATCAGATCAGACCCTAATCTGCCCCTTGCGGGCACCCAATCACCCGCCAACACGCTCCGATTGCCCTCTGACCCCCCCTTATCAATTCACCAGTGCATTAATTACATCACGGTGGCGTAGTGGTTAGCTCTCTCGCCTTGAAGCGCTGGGTCCCTGGTTCGAATCTCAGCCAGGGCACTATCTGCAAAGAGTTTGTATGTTCTCTCCGTGTCTGCGTGGGTTTCCTCCGGGCACTCCGGTTTCCTCCCACATTCCAAAAACATACGGATAAGTTAATTGGCTCCCCCTAAAATTGGCCCTAGACTACAGTACTTACACTACATAATATAGACATATGGCAATGGTAGGGATTAGATTGTGAGCTCCTTTGAGGGACAGTTAGTGACAAGATAAATATATATATATATACACTGTACAGCGCTGCGTAATATGTCGGCGCTATATAAATACTAAATAATAATAATAATAATAATAATAATCTGTTCTTCCCTGTAATAACCCACTGATCACCTGTCAATCACCTGCCAATCACCTATCACCCATCAATCACCCTCTGTCACCCCCTGTCACTGCCACCCATCAATCAGCCCCTAACCTGCCCCTTGTGGGCAATCTGATCACCCACCCACACCAATAGATTGCCCGCAGATCCGACATCAGATCACCTCCCAAATCCATTGTTTACATCTATTCTCTCCTCTAAACACCCACTAATTACCCATCAATCACCCCCTATCACCACCTGTCACTGTTACCTATCAGATCAGACCCTAATCTGCCCCTTGCGGGCACCCAATCACCCGCCCACACGCTCAGATTGCCCTCAGCCCCCCCCCCCTTATCAATTTGCCAGTGCATTAATTACATCTGTTCTTCCCTGTAATAACCCACTGATCACCTGTCAATCACCTGCCAATCACCTATCACCCATCAATCACCCCCTGTCACTGCCACCCATCAATCAGCCCCTAACCTGCCCCTTGCGGGCAATCTGATCACCCACCCACACCAATAGATCGCCCGCAGATCCGACATCAGATCACCACCCAAGCGCAGTGTTTACATCTATTCTCTCCTCTAAACACCCACTAATTACCCATCAATCACCCCCTATCACCACCTGTCACTGTTACCCATCAGATCAGACCCTAATCTGCCCCTTGCGGGCACCCAATCACCCGCCTACACGCTCAGATTGCCCTCAGACCCCCCCCCCTTATCAATTCGCCAGTGCATTAGTTACATCTGTTCTTCCCTGTAATAACCCACTGATCACCTGTCAATCACCTGTCAATCACCCATCAATCACCCCCTGTCACTGCCACCCATCAATCACCCCCTGGCACTGCCACCCATCAATCACCCCCTGTCACTGCCACCCATCAATCAGCCCCTAACGTGCCCCTTGCGGGCAATCTGATCACCCACCCACACCAATAGTTCGCCCGCAGATCCGACGTCAGATCACCTCCCAAGGGCAGTGTTTATATCTGTTCTCTACCCTAAACACCCACTAATTACCCATCAATCACCCCCTGTCACTGCTACCTATCAGATTAGACCCCTATCTGCCCCTAGGGCACTCAATCACCCGCCCACACCCTCAGAATGCCCTCAGGCCCCAGCCCTGATCACCTCGCCAGTGCATTGCTTGCATCTATTCCCCCCTCTAATCACACCTTGAGACACCCATCAATCACCTCCTGTCACCCCCTAGCACACCTACCCATCAGATCAGGCCCTAATTTGCCCCGTGTGGGCTCCTGATCACTCGGCCAAACCCTCAGATCCCCCTCAGACCACCTTCCGATCACCTCCCCAGTGCATTGATTGCATCTATTTTCCCCTCTAACCACCCCCTTAATCACCTCCTGTCACCCCCCTAGCACTCCTATCCATCAGATCAGGCCCAATACAACCTGTCATCTAAAAGGCCACCCTGCATATGACCGGTTCCACAAAATTCGCCCCCTCATAGACCACCTGTCATCAAAATTTGCAGATGCTTATACCCCTGAACAGTCATTTTGAGACATTTGGTTTCCAGACTACTCACGGTTTTGGGCCCGTAAAATGCCAGGGCGGTATAGGAACCCCAGAAACGGACCCCATTTTAGAAAAAAGACACCCAATGTATTCTGTTAGGTGTATGACGAGTTCATAGAAGATTTTATTTTTTTGTCAAAAGTTAGCAGAAATTGATTTTTTTTTTTTTTCACAAAGTGTCATTTTTCACTAACTTGTGACAAAAAATAAAATCTTCTATGAACTCGCCATACACCTAACGGAATACCTTGGGGTGTCTTCTTTCTAAAATGGGGTCACTTGTGGGGTTCCTATACTGCTCTGGCATTTTAGGGGCCCTAAACCGTGAGGAGTAGTCTAGAAAACAAATGCCTCAAAATGACCTGTGATTAGGACGTTGGGCCCCTTAGCGCACCTAGGCTGCAAAAAAGTGTCACACATGTGGTATCGCCGTACTCAGGAGAAGTAGTATAATGTGTTTTGGGGTGTATTTTTACACATACCCATGCTGGGTGGGAGAAATCTCTCTGTAAATGGACAATTGTGTGTAAAAAAAATCAAACAATTGTCATTTACAGAGGTATTTCTCCCACCCAGCATGGGTATGTGTAAAAATACACCCCAAAACACATTATACTACATCTCCCGAGTACGGCGATACCACATGATTGGCACTTTTTTGCAGCCTAACTGCGCTAAGGGGCCCAAAGTCCAATGAGTACCTTTAGGATTTCACAGGTCATTTTTGTTTCAAGACTACTCCTCACGGTTTAGGGCCCCTAAAATGCCAGGGCAGTATAGGAACCCCACAAATGACCCCATTTTAGAAAGAAGACACCCAAACGTATTCCGTTAGGAGTATGGTGAGTTCATAGAAGATTTTATTTTTTGTCACAAGTTAGCGGAAAATGACACTTTGTGAAAAAAAACAATTAAAATCAATTTCCGCTAACTTGTGACAAAAAAATAAAAAAAAAAAAAAACTTCTATGAACTCACCATACTCCTAACGGAATACCTTGGGGTGTCTTCTTTCTAAAATGGGGTCATTAGTGGGGTTCCTATACTGCCCTGGCATTTTAGGGGCCCTAAACCGTGAGGACCACCTCCAACTACAAGCCCCCCCCCCACCCCCACCCCCACCTCCAGCATGCAACACCTATCATTGAACTTGTCGAGAGTCTCAGTGACTTCTGCAGATTTGAGAACCAGGCAGCACCTGCAGTTCTCCCACAGCCACCTGCCCACTCGGCTGCCTCAGATGTCCTGGGTCCAAACTCACCCCCGCCAACAGTGAACGAGGCTGATGTCCTGAAACACTTGCTAAGGCTAAATGCTAGGAAAGCCTCAGGTCCAGTCGGAGAGCCACCATCCTGCCTGAAAACCTGCGCTTATCAGCTCTCTTCCATCTTCCCTAGGTCCCTTTAGGGATGCAAAGTCCCTGCTTACTTCAAGAGGTCCATCATCATCCCTGTCCACAAAAGCAGGGAGTCCCCAACCTCAACAACTTCAGGCCTGTGGCACTTACACCCGTCATCATGAAAGCTTTTGAAAGTATGTTGCTCTCCCTCCTCGAGCTCTCCACAGAGATCCAGCCCAAGTTCACGTGAACAGGTCTACCGACAACGCCATCAACATTTCCCTGGAGCTTGTCTATGATCACTTGGGCAGACCAGGCCCTTACACCAGGATCCTCCTATTGGATTTAAGCTCGGCGTTTAATACCCTCGGCTCCAAAATGCTTTAAGAGAATCTCGCCGCGCTCGGGGTCCACCCCACCCTACACCTGTGGATCATGGACTTTCTCACCAACAGATCCCAGGTCATCAAGTTAGGCACTATCTCCACACAACCTAGGATCACTAACACAGGGCCCCCACAAGGTTGGTGTTTCTGTTCTCCCTATATACAAACAACAGCAGATCCACGTTGGGTCAAAGTAATCAAATTTGCTGATGACACCACCATAGTCGGTCTCATCACAAAAACTAGGAGAAGGCATACTGCCACCAGGTCGAGAGTAGCTGCCACTGGTGCAGGGAGAATAGTCTGGTCCTAAACACCGCAAAAACTGTGGAGGTGATCGTTGATTTTAGGAGGTGCTCCTCCACCATATCCATATCAATCCATATTGATGGTAAGGAAGTTAAACCACCCTGGCGTTCTATTAAATGCGCCAGGGTGGCGGCGCAGCACTATTTTTTGTGTTTTTTTTTTAAATCATTTAGCTAGCCTAGCGCTAGCTACATGATTCCCCCCTCCCTGCAGCGTCCCTTCCACCCTTCCGATCGCCGCTGGCAAGTCTTCCCATAAGAAAATCCCATTCTGAACGGGATTTCCTTTAGGGCTTCCCCCGTCGCCATGGTGACAATCGTGATGACGTCATCGACGTCGTGACATCATCGGGAGTCCCGATCCACCCCTCAGCGCTGCCTGGCACTGATTGCGCACAGGGTCTCGAGGGGGGGGGGCCTATAGCGCGGCGGATAGTGGCGCATCGGCGGCGATCGGTGTAAACACGCAGTAAGCAAAGTGCTTGCTGCGTGTTTTAAAATAAAATTGTCAAAATCGGCCCAGCGGGGCCTGAGTGGCACCCTCCGGAGGTTAAAGAGTTCCCTGTGTCCGCCTTCTGGGCACCACCATCTCCAACCTGACCTGAGATAGGAAGCCAACCCTGTCTCCACACAGAGAAAAGCCCAGCAGAGCCTATTCTTCCTCCAGCAACTGAAGAAGTTCGGTATGGCCCAAAAACATCTGACACACTTCTACTCCGCTACAACTGAATCTGTCCTCTGATCTTCCATTCTGGTCTGGTATGCCGGCTTCTCCAGCAGAGAACGGAAAAACTGCAGGGGCACATCAGATCATCGGAGAGGATCATCAGGAGATCTCTTCCCACTTTGGACCTCCTTTATCACTCCAGGCTGTGCACCAGAGCACTAAGGATCGCCAATGATCCCTCACACCCAGGCCACCACTTCTTTAGTCAGCTCCCTTTGAACTGGAGGTTTCGGTTTCATCTCCACCAAGACCTCAAGACACAGGAAGAGCTTCTTTCCCTCAGCCGTCAACTTTCTTAACTCTCTCCACTCCCCCCCCCCCCTCCCCCCAACCACTTCAAGTCAAATAATACTATGCTTGTACTGATGCACATTGTACATAGATGTTCTCAAGTTCTTCTGTTTGAATTGAGTTTTTTTTGTAAATTATGCCACCTTATTTTTCTCTGCGTGTGAAAATGTTCTGTTCCTTTTGACTGTATTCTGTGTGCGCTGTCCTGTACTTGTATCCTGTACATGCCAAGCCCAATTCCATGCACAACCCAGTCATGTCTGGTGAAAATAAAGATTCTCCTCTCTGCAGGTTTTAACTGGTTGTTGCATGCTTATACAACTACCTTTGTGAGTACTTTTCCTTATTTGCTGATCTTGTTGTACAAGAGTAACACACCATTGGCTCCTGGTGTTTTCTCTCTGGTATTTTTTCAGTCCCTGTTGGGTCATCTGGTCCATATCTCTCAAGCTATGCTGGAAATAAATTATTTGGATAGTCACCTAATTACGCAATGGCTAAATAAGCCTCTTTCAAGTATATACTGTTGCTTATCAATAGACTCGAAATAGAAGGCAGTCTGCCCTAGGAGACACTGATGATGAGGACTGAGAGTCAGGTAGAGCTTCCCATACTACTGTCGGTGTCCTACAGAAATAGATTAATCTATTTAAAAACCTTAATCAGGATCTATTATACCTCTGCCAGACTGAGTAGAATTAACACATCAATCGGCTCTGAATCTGCTAAATGTTAAGTTAAAGAGGGTACATTTTTCCACAGGTCTGGAAATTATAGAGAGGGATTATCTACCTAGACATAAAAAAAACTTGACAAGGTTTCTTTATTAATATGCTACAATAGAAACCCTCCTTTGCTGGAGTAAAGCAGATCCGCCAAAATTCCTGAATGGATGAATGAATGCTGTCAATACTGCTCTTCCCTACAGAGGTAAACGTTTCAAAATAGAATCTGCCCTCAGAAATGTTATAAAATCTGGGAAGCATGGTTGGCCACATACCACTCTGTGTATATCCTCTTCCTTTTCCCTTGATGTATGTATATTCTGCCTGCTGTCCATTGCTTTTTCTTTTCTTTTTCCTCTCTTGTCGCTGTTCTGGCTCAGATACCAATGTTATCATTGTCAGTGGTGGACTGATTGTTCACTTACTGATGAATTGCACTGTTTTGTCCATTGGATAATGCTAGATGACAAAAGATGTCTACCATATGTAAATGGATGTTTGTTTCTGATAACCTTTCTATCACAGTTTAGTTTTTTTTTTTCTGTTTAAAGAACAATACAATTTATTGCAAAAAAAAAAAAAAAAAGGGGGGAAATATAAAAGAACAAAAAAGCAATAGAAATATATGACAACTAGTGTGGGATATCTTTCAAATTCACCACTCATATATTTAACAACTATCTAACACCGGACTATCTATACCGTAATAACTGATATTCTTCCAAACAGAAAATACAAATGAAAACCCGTAGAATTGATTACCCTGGTTAATTGAGAAATGTATAATCATAAGGAAAGTCTCTAATTTATGACTCAGATTTCAAAGGACCAATTAAGTGGGCTGCAAACTTTTGAGATGTGATAAATGAATAGAAAGGTAAGGGGAAAAAAGCGTTGCCTAGAAAGGCAGCATACAATATTCCCAGCACAATGAAGACACTTACACCTGGCACAAGCAGAATACCTGTTGTTAAACACAATAAAGGAATGTTTCAAAGCACCTGAAAGCAGCCCTTGCGCATTGCTTCTTTACTAACAGTATAGTGTGGATTTAAATAACGAACGCCGCCTCATCTATTTTTTTTCCTCCACTTCTCCTCTACGTAGATTAGAGCACAAAGGCCTGAAAGAGAGTGACCTGCCAAACAAAAGGGTTTTGAGTTGCTCGGAAAAGCAGACTTAGTGGAGGATGGATGGAATCCAAGTGGCCCTATTATTTCCACTTGCACTAATTAGACATTTTTCTGTCACCTATTGAATGCTGCTGAGAGGCCAAACTCACTGAATTCATTCCTAAAGTGTTTACAGAAGTTTGCATCTGTTTGTGTTTCTTCAGGAGGAAAATAAGCACTTGAATAGCATTGAGGAAAATCTAAATGAAGCATCTCATTCTGAAGAGGCGGCAGGCTGCAGCTGCATCATGCCATACAACCTATGGTGTCATCTAACTGCAGAGCATGAATGGAGACAGCACAAGCTGCTGACAGTGCCAGGGACTTTGATTACTTGTTATCCCACATAATTTCCCACTGCCATGCTTCCACCAAGCACACTCGCTCTTCAATCACCCAAGGACTTATGCTGATTGATAAATCCCCAGGAGTGGGTGACATTTATTTGTGGTATTAGCAATAAGCTCTATAATAGTACAAAAAAGTATTAGCACCCAGTTTTTGGGGGTCCTTTCAAAGCAGGCCTCACACATATAAATTATGACTGAATATTCCAGACCCATCAATCCCTATTTTGATTGGAATTTGATCGGACAGTGATCAATTCCTTCCCTACATGGCAAAGTAAATTTTTATAGACTTTAGCAAGAGCCTATCAAGCATATCTCAAGTGTTGTACTGCTCGATCATCATCACTCCACTGCATCTGCCCTGTCCCTCTCACACAGAGATTTTCCATCAAGTCAGGTCCGACTTTCGATCAATAAACTGAAAAATATCAATTGATAGTGAATTAACTGTGTATGTTGGAACAATAGTATATTGGCAGATTAGATCATCAAGACTGAATTGATCAGTGATCTCCTGCAAAACCCCGCCCCAGGACTTGATGGCAATTGACATTAGCCGGCCTGGGGCTGCCGTTGCGATCACGCCCATCGGCGTGACGTGGTCGTTAGGTAGTTAAAGTATACCTGAAATGGTACACTGAGACTTATTTATGCTTACCGGGGCTTCCTCCAGCCCCATAAGGACCGTAGCCTCCCTTACTCTCCTCTATGTCAATTCCATTCTGTCGTTATCACTCCCAGTAATCTGGTCAGTTGCCACCAGTCATGGGCTATTGTGTATGCATGGCTCGGCTGCACACGCACCCCCGCCGTGCTCCGGTCCCCACTACTATTGCGCAGGCACAGAACGCTACCGGTAGCGCAATGAGGGGTGTGCGGACAGCCAAGCTTGCGCAGAAGAGGGTGGCCGGCTGCATTACCGGGAGGCATAGCTCAAGAACGGAGGGGCCGAAGAGGACGGCGTGGGAGGCCACAATCCTCATGGAGATAGAGGAAGCCCCAGGTAAGTATAAATACAACCTATTTTACATCTCAGGTTAACTTTAACAACTTGAGGACCGTAGGCTTACACCCACCTAGTAACCAGGCAATTTTTTTCAATTTAGGGCACTACAGCTTTAAGGCCTTGTTTACGCCACTTGGCATGGAGTGGTTGGCAAGTAGTTAACAAGCAATTCCAGAGTGATTTAGAGAAAAGGATTTTGGACCATCACTTTCCTCTATTAGATTGAATGACTGAAAATGCTGCAGGAATTGCACAGGACTCGCGCCTGTGATTTGGGGAAATTGCAATCGCTCTGTGGGCTCAGCTTCATTCACTTTAAGTAGAATAGTGCTTTTGGAAACGCCAGCGATTGCTGTAGTAGGGTATAGCCCTAACAGTTAACATAGTGTTCTTACTGAGGAATGCTGGCTGCTTTACTCCAAACATTGCCTAAATTTTCCCACTACTGGAAAAATAGCTGCTGCTAGCATATAGCCTGATGGTCCCCTGGGTGCTAAAAGTCTAACAAGCCAAAGAACCATAGTATTGTGTACAATGCTCAGCACTGCCACACTGTAATAAGTGAGATTAAAGTGTATCTAATAAATAATGTATGAATGACAAAGCAGTCAAAACACACAAGTTTCAGACCTACTGATCCTTGGTAGTAACTAAGTGCCTTGCTGTTCTAGCTTGTCTTTATGGATTATTTAGTAGTATTTTCCAAAGCATCCACTTTTCACTACCTGTGCAACAGCCCCAATGAAATATTTAGGCCTCGTTCACACTTATGTGACATTGCGAGCCACAAGCGGAACTTTGTTGTGTTTGTCACACGTCTAATGTAATGTTCCAATTGGATCACAATTGACCTGCATTGTTCTTATTTTTCATGTGTTTTGTGATTTTTCATATTGATGATGTGAAAATCATATTTCATTTGTGAAAGTCACATCTGATTTTGAAGTCCATTAGATACATTTTTCTGTAAATTAACTTCATTGGGATGCACAATAAAAAAAGACACAATCCAAAAAATCATATAAAAATGCACACAAAATCAAAGTAGAAAAAAGCCTGATAAAACACAAGAATTGGACAAGTGAAAAATTGCATGTGGAACTTGCACAGAAAAGTGTGAACGCTGCCTAAAATACTACAACACAAGAGGATAGTGAAAAAAGACACTTACTAATGCGCCATTTGAAAATAGACTGGCAAGGCTTCTATACATGATGTGTCAATGTAAACCTATCAGTTCTCACACTAAATTCCCATGGTGGGAAATGTCGGGATGCCATTGAGACTGCTGCACAAAGGGCACATGTTTAAAATTCTGTGCCAGGTGTTGAGGGAATTAAAGAGGCATTATCTGTCTCCTTCACTTAGCCCGTGTTTTCTCTAAGCTGGTAATGATGCAGCCTCCTTTAAGAATTTACACAACAGCTGAGGATGCCAAGCCTGTTGCAAAGAATGAAGCTTCTGAATGTGTTTTCTTGTTTTCTTGCTTGGGTGCGCTGCCTTTCTGCTCTTTACATCTCCTGTTTGGGTGCCAAGGGTACATTTAGAGTAACAATGTTTTCTTAGACCTACAAGATCAATCTTGAACTTAAAAGATCATGAGAGTGAGTTGAACTTAGATGCTACTTACTAATGCAAATCAGAGGCTGTAGTGAGAGAACGCTAACAAAGGCAGTTCATTTGCATCAGTTAGCATTAAACAAACATGGTACAGAGTAAAAGTTCTTCCCTGCAACTAGAATGCTTGTTCTGTTTGTTTCTGAGGCTGCAAGGCTTGCGCTTGTACAAAAACAACATGTCCTTCTGTGGACAATCATCTATACCCAGCCACAATGACCAGAAATATTTTAATCCAACTATGAATACAAGAATAAGAAATATGGTATCCATTAGGACAACCTACCTTTCTGAAAGACAATTATAGGCAATACATTTTTGCCCCTGTAATATATCAAATACTCGCTAAGGAGTGCTCCAAGGTGGGACAAAAAATAAATAGTTCAGCCAATGTAGTCTAGTTTGATTAAAGGTTTTAAAGGGGTTCAGTGGAGTGCTGCAAAAAACAAAAACTGACACTTACCTGGGGCTTCTATCAGCCCCCTGTAGCTGTAATGTCCCGCGCTGTCCTCCTCCGATCACCTGTTCCCCGCCGCTGGCACCGGTCAATTATTTGTCTAACAAGACGAATAGTGCATGCTTCCACTTGCATCTCCGGGAACTTACTGCGCAGGCACAGTACAAGGTTTTCTTGTACTGTGTCTGCGCAGTAAGCTCCCGGAGACGCAAGCGAGATTGAGCACGCACGCACCCAGCCGCAGCCACAGTAGCGTTAGATGCATAATTAGACTGGGACCAGCGGCAGGGAACGAATGGAGGAGGATGGCGCTGGACATGACAGCTAAAAGGGGCTGATAGAAGCCCTAAGTAAGTGTTAGTTTCTGTTTTTTGCAGCACTCCACAGAACCTCTTTAAATTATATCATAAATGTGTGGGGAAAGTTTGCAGTCCTCATCTGGGTCATACCATCACATATATGTAGCTACGTGATGGGCTAGGCTAGGAAGCCTGTAAGGAAAAAAGTGACCAATGTGGGTACTTACCTCAGTAGAGTGGAGCCTCTGGACAATCCAGAGTCTTCCCCGTCCTTCTCCGCCAAGCTGCGCTGTCCCTTCCACAAAACTGCATGTTGACCCTCATTGAAACCTGTGTGTTAGTCTAGACCCGCTTGAACTTGAGAGGAAAAAGCTGAGCCTGATCAGGTCTGTGCTACTGCGCAAGCATGAGCCTTCGGTGCCTGCACAGTGGAACAGTCCCAATCATCCTCAGCTTTTTCTGCTAAAGCCCGAGCCAGTCCGTGCTACTCTGCAGCGTGGTTCCTGTTTCTCAATGGCCTGGTGAAGGCAGATGGTCCTCCCTCTGGAGGATCCAAGTAAATAGAATGCAAACACTCTTAACTGGCTGAGGAAAAAAAGTTTTAGTGCTGGAAACTTCAGAGTCACTACTTCTGTCTGTTTTGCAACCAAATTAAGCAGATTTTACACCAGACTTTTTGCTTTTGATTCGAATTCAATCTAAAAATTGCAGCCCTTTTACTGAAAATACTAATGTGAGAGTCTATTCTATGGTACTAGTGTTCTATTTATTATAAGTACTACATACAGTTTATTATAAGTACTACACATACAATGTATCATCTCAAATTTGCTTTAAAAGTTGAAAAAGCACACCTGTACCTGCAATGTAAGCGTTTTCACTGTGGTTGTGTGTATGCTACTGGAATCACACAGTTGTTTTTTTCACTGGCCTCTGGCAGATGCATTTTAGGCACCCGTAGGTGGCTCAGTGAAATCTATGTCAGTGCAAAGTCATTGTCAGGATCTTCACAGTACTTCCTGAATCTGCTCATTGTGGCTTTGGATTAAGACATCCTATTTCACCTTACCCTGTGTCCAAATTATTGCATAAACTAGAGATACTGTAGGTCCTTTCCTAAGCTCACATGGAGCCTACTGAACTGAATAGTGTTTACGACACTGACTGTATATCTGTCTAACATTCTCTACATTAGCTCAATGACAAGAGATGGGGCTGACAAAGCTCACAATCTGAGGCCAAAGCCTTAATTTAATGTCAGTCCAAAACTGTGGGGAAACCTTCCTGCGGAGAAAAGAACCTGGATGATAGCAACTCAGAGACCATCCTGTTTCAGCAGTGTTGGATTAAAAATATGGTACTTAGATACATTTACTTTAGGGTTAGGGTTCCTATCAATGCCACAACAGCATAAAGAGGGGAACTCTGACATAAAACATGTTTTCATGTATTGCTGGGGCTTGCCTCAAGAAGGATTCAGATTGTGGGAGAGTTAAAGATGTTTCTACTGGAATCCCTTCTCTGTATTGTGGTCTAATGGAGTTGTGGAGGTGCTGCCGTGGGTTCTTCAAAAACAGTATTTAAAAAAAAAGAAGGCTTTATTGTAAAAAAAAAACAAACTAGAAGAATAGAGGAACAAAAGACTACAAAAATAAGTTTAAAGGAAATGGAAGGCGAGAAAAGCTGAAAATGCTGTTAGAAGATAGACGTAGACGAAGATGACGTCACAGAATGGAATTATGCAGACAGAGAAAGAAGTATAAAGTTTAAAAAGGAAGTCTTCAGAAAAAAATTAAGCCCTTGTACCATTATTTTAATGTAAATTGTATTGTCTTACTTTTGGTAGTTTTTGGTACATATTGCAGAGTGCTGAAAAGTTATTTTGAACAGAAGATGAAAATTATCTTTTAGGAGAAAAATTTAATTGGATCAGGCCCATTAGCCCTTATTCAATTCATTTTTTGTCTTAATTGGTTTCCTAGGTGATATTTTAACACATTATCAAAAAAGAACATTTACGCTCCCTGTGTATGGCAACTTTACTGGACTTTAGTGTATCAGGCCCATTATCTCCTCGTGGCCAATATTTAGATACAAACCAGTCTAGGAAAATGGGACTACAAACATGATTTGTGGTTCTTGTGAAATTACAAAGATTTTATAATACTACAGTAATAAACATGAGGCCTACAGTATGTCTGCTATAACAATTTTCTCGCTCAGTATGTCCAGTCTTCTGTTTTATCTGAGTCTGATTCACAATATGTGCTCAGGAAATTAAATGCATGCATGCAATAATTTAGACATGCCTATTTTTTTTTCTGTAAGACTTTGAAATCTCACTTTTGTGTGTTAGGAAACCCAACATCTGACTGCTTTATTGTAAACATAAAAATGTGTATATGGTTAAGGAGGAACTTTAATCAAGGATTGAACTTTTGTTTCACTCAGTAGCTGATACCCCGTTTCCATGAGAAATCTATACCTTTTCTCAAATAGATAATCAGGGGGGGGGGGGGGGGGGGAGGGTCTGTAGTGCTGATATTGTGGTTAACCACTTAATCCTATCTGGACAGATATATCCGTCCAGATAGGCTACACTGCTGTTGCTGCCTGGGGCTCATGATTGCGTGCGCTCCCGCCGCCTTCCGTTATCCCAGAGATCAATGAATGGGAACAAAGCTCCCATTCATTGATCTAAGTCCCCGTATGAAAGACCGACACTGTCTTCTCCTCGCATCATTTCCGTACTGCTTAGTATTACTACAAATTTAGAAGTGAGCTGCAAGGACATCTTGTGGCCAAATAGTAAAATTACATCTGGAAATAAAAATTTCCAGATAATGACATTTTTTTTAGTTTTAAAATTAGCCCCTTACCTCCCACACTCCTTGATAGGTACACATAATTTTTTTGGTAAGAAAAAAGAAATATACAATTAAAAAAATTACATAAATAGTTACTTAAGGCCTGAACTTTTATTTTTTTTATATGTATGTAGTAAAGTATATTACAGTTATTTTTTTAAATTATGGGCTTGTAATAAGTGATGGACGCAAAACTTAAAAAATGCACCTTTTATTCTAAATAAAATATCGGTGCCATACATTGTGATAGGGACATAATTTAAATGGTGTAACAACCGGGACAAGTGGAAAAATAAAATACATGGGTTTTAATTACGGTAGCATGTATTATTTTAAAACTATAATGGCCGAAAACTGAAAAATAATGATTTTTTTCAATTTTTTTCTTAATCTTCCTGATAAAATAGATTTATAATAAATTACTTCTCAATACCACTCAAAGAAAGCCTAAATGGTGGTGGAAAAAAAAGATATAGATCATTTCATTGTGATAGGTAGTGATAAAGTTATTGGCGAATGAATGGGTGAAAATTGCTCGGATGCATAAGGTGAAACGTCACTGAAGGCTGAACTGGTTACACCCCTCCTACAGTATGATGTGATGACCATGGTCCTGACAGTTTGCTGTCAGTAAACCTCATTGCATTGTGGGAAATAATGGCTTTTTCCAACTGCCAAGCAAGCAATAGCTCCCTCTGTGCATAGAACTCTCAGTAATGAACGTTCCATACAGATCACCTGGCAAAACTAAAGATGTCACCACCAGTGATTAATTTCAGAATGTAAAACAGGGAAAAGAAAGATTTTACAATGGACAAACACTACAAATACTTTATAAATGAAAATTATAAACAATAAGCAATTGTATTAATTTTGTTATTTTCACTACAGTTCCTCTTTAATAAATGTTGACTCAAGTTGAATATAGAATGACAGATCTACCGTAATTTATCATCTAGTCTGTATTAAATATTCCTATCACTGCTGTAACAATTTAACGAAAAATATTATTTTGTTTTAATAAGTACGGTAATTAATTCTTATATACATGTTACTTCTATTTTTTTTATTATATGACTTATTATTTACCAAAGCCAAATGGTTGTATATTTGTAAACTTAAAGTTAGCTGTAAAAGAATTGAAAATAAAATAAAAATGAAAATAAACAGTGTATGTGGTTTAGTAAAAACCTCCACACAAACAGCTCACGATCACCCCTGAGTAAAGTGACTTTATTCAGCAGACAAGAAAAAGAAGTTCACAAGCGGAACAAGCAGACTTGTGGTAAATCTCATTACACCCTGGCCTAGATCTGGCACACGAGATCAAACTCAATTATATCAACAATGTCCCGGCACAACTATCACTCAGCCTATTGTGCATGTGTGACTCCCATTTTCCGTTGACATTTGGGGAAAGGGTCCTGATTTCACAGGGGGAGTTACCAACTGGTAAGGACAAGAGTAAGCAGCCCGTATTACAGCGTTCCACCTGATGTAGGCCCCACATACACAAAAGGAAATGTTATCTTTCTCTCTCTGTATACTTTAATGGGAAATGGCTTTTGTGACTACTGGAAAACTTTGACAACAATAAAATGAATGACCAACATTTCAAACAAGCCATTGGGTAGTGTCAGAAAATTAAAAAAAAGCACACTCAGCATTTCTGCATTGACAATTACCTCTTATATGACTGTAATATCAGATAATATTCAATAAGATTAGCCCACTATTTTTTTTTGTGTGTGCCAAAAAAGCCTAGTGATGTCCAAATAAATATGACATTACTATGTTGCCTTTCAAGGTGCATTCCAGGCCAATTTCTGTTGTATTCTGGTGTTTTGCAACAAAGTAGTTAATGTGGCGTCTGCAGCACTTGCTTACAGTTACTATTGGCATCACCACTGGATATTAGTTTTAGGTATTTTAACTTGGCTATTATATTGCACTGCTTTGGATATCAGAGCCAGGGCTTGGCCTTTATATAGATCCATATAGGGCGAAAGGGTTATAGGTTAGGATTATTTATAGGAGAGTTAATTTCAAGGGATAGTGTAGGGGGGAGAATAGAGTTAATAGACAGAGAAAGGAGTTTAGGGTTAGGTGTTTACAGAGGGGTTTGATTTGTAGAGTGGTGGTGTGCGGGGGGTAGGAGCTTAAAGTGAACCTGAAGTAAAATTACACTTGTGAGATAATGAATTGTATGTGTAGTATGGGTGACAGTAATATAGAAAATATTTTCATATTGTTATTTTCAGTTTTATAGATTTATTTTTAAAATGTCATCAGCCTGTCACAGCTGTAGTTTAGAATCCACATTCCTTTTAAGCTGAAATAGAAGCAGGACTAATGACCCTTTGCACTTTCCTGCAGTAAGGCTTGGTTCATTACTGTCCTGTCAGTTTTGCATGCTTTTTATCAGTTTTACCTGATTGGAACAGAAATGTACACCTTTTAGGTGTGAACACAGCCATAGAAACACATACAAAGCTGATACAATACTGACAGGACTAGACCGTAAATGTACAGATTTATGTGTGAACACAGCCATAGAAACACATGAAAAACTGATGCCAACTGTAAAAAAAATGACAGGACAGGACTGGACACCTTTTTATGTGTGAACCAAGCCTTAAATAACATTAGAATCATTATCTTGTGGTTTTTCAGCAGTTTTAGCTTCTATTTACTTTTCAGGAAAAAGACTGACTTCGACAAGCTGTCTAAAGTACAAGCTCTTTTACATAGATAACAACACTGTTGTGCGAATCTGGAAGGCATGCTGCAGATTTCTGCAGGCTGCATCTGAATCCCTATAGCCATGTGTGGCATGGTCTAGTGATTCTGGCTGTGTTTTTGCAGCACAACGGGAGCTGCAGCTGAATTATAAACAGCTGTAGCTCCAAGTGGAAAGCGGCACTTTAAAAAACTTGATATGAGAGTAATGTGGAGGCTGTTTTTTGGTTTATTTTAAAAATGCATATTTGCCTGGATACTTGTACTAGGTCACTGGCTTACAACATATTGAATGCAGATGATCAGCACTGCAGCCTGGCAAGTAGGATTTTTGAACAGGAAGTGAACAATGGAATCCTCCATATCTTCCTCACTGAGTTTCCTTTAACCTATCCATTGTCATTTGGGATTAGCAAATTATTTCAGGCAAAAGCCTCATACACAAACTAGAGGGTTCTTGGCAGAGACAACTGGTTGAGGCCTTCTCTGCTGAGCATCTAGCATGTGTGCAGTGGCCCTGAGGCTTGGATACAAGTTCCAGAGAGCTGGATTGTTCTGACTCAATGCAGGTAGAGCCCATTGTTCCCCTGCTCAACCCTCCCACTCAAGCCACTCCATCATGCACCATGCATTGTCCCTCTTACTGCCTCCATAGCAACAGAGCAGACAGTTCCAGACTGATGAATCCCTATGCCTAAACTATCAGATCAAAAACATTATAGTTGTTATACAGACATTGCTTGTACAGTCCTGGCCAAAAGTTTGGAGACTATCAAAAATATTGGAAATTAGAAAAGTTGGTGCTTAAAGTGAACCTTAAGCCTAGTAAAAAAAATGTAGTTTTATCACCTGGGGCTTCCCTCAGCCCCCTGCAGCCGATCGGTGCCCTCGCCGTGTCTCTGCGATGCTCCAGTCCCCGGCGGCTACCACTTCCGGTTTCGTCATCAGGACCCGACAGGCATGGGAACGCGAGTGATTCTTCGCGTTCCCAGCCAAAATATCGCCCTCTATGCTGCTATTGCGGCCAGGAGGTCGCAATAGCAGCATAGGGGGCGATATTTTGGCTGGGAGCGCGAAGAATCACTCGCATTCCCATGCCTGTCGGGTCCTGACGGTGAAACTGGAAGTGGCCGCCGCCGGGGACTGGAGCATCGCAGAGACACGGCGAGGGCACCAATCGGCTGCAGGGGGCTGAGGGAAGCCCCAGGTGAGTAAAACTCATTTTTGTACTAGGCTTAAGTGCCTCTTTAAGTTTTTATAATAGCAATTTGCATATACTCCAGAATGTTATGAAGAGTGTTCAGATGAATTGCATGGTCCTTCTTTGCCATGACAATTAACTGAATCCAAAAAAACCTTCCACTGCATTTCATTGCAGTCATTAAAGGACCTGCTGAGATCATTTCAGTAATCGTCTTGTTAACTCAGGTGGGAATGTTGATGAGCAGAGGGCTGGAGATCATTATGTCAGGCTAATTGGGTTAGAATGGCAGACTTGACAAAAAGGAGGGTGATGCTTAAAATCATTGATCTTCCATTGCAAACCATGGTGACCAGCAAAGAAACGCATGCAGCCATCATTGCATTGCATAAAAAAGGCTTCACAGGCAAGGATATTGTGGCTACTAAGATTGCATCTAAATCAACAATTTTTAGGATCATTAAGAACTTCAAGGAAAAAGGTTCAAATCTTTTTAAAACCACCCTGGCATTCTATTAAGATCGCCAGGGTGGCTGCGCAGAAGTACTTTTTGAATTTTTCTTTAAAATCATGTAGCTAGCCTAGCGCTAGCTACATGATTCCCCCCTCCCTGCTGCATCCCTCCCACCCAACACACCAGAAAATCCCGTTCTGAACAGGATTTCCTTTAGGGCTTCCCCCGTCGCCATGGGGACGATCGCGATGACGTCATGGACATCATCGACACCGTGACGTCACAGGGAGTCCCGATCCACCCCTCATCGCTGCCTGGCACTGATTGGCCAGGCTGTGCACGGGTCCTGGGGGGGGGCCTGTTACGCGTCGGGCGGATCGACGGCGCGCGTCGGCGATTGCGTACAACACGCAGCTAGCAAAGTGCTAGCTGCGTGTTTTAAAAAACAATTGTGCAAATCGGCCCACTAGGGCCGGAGCGGTGCACAGCGGTGGTCATGGACGAACCGAGCTCGTCCATACTGCCAAGGAGGTTAAGAAGCCTTCAGGGCGTCCAAGAAAGTCCAGCAAGCACCAGGATCGTCTCCTAAAGAGGATTCAGCTGCGGTATCTGAGTGCAACCAGTGTAGAGGTTGCTCAGGAATGGCAGCAGGCAGGTGTGAGCGCATCTGCACGCACAGTTAGGCAAAGACTTTTGGAAGATGGCCTGGTGTCAAGAAGGGCAGCAAAGCCACTTCTCTCCCAAAAAACATCAGGGACAGATTGATCTTCTGCAGAAAGTATGGTGAATAGACTGCTGAGGGCTGGGGCTTGCGATTGTGCAAGCTGCTTTTACCATTGTGCGTGTTGCGCTGTACTGTCGTCGGGAATGTAGTGCGATTGCTACGAGAATCTAGAGGGCGGAGATCGCGATTCAGCAAAAAATAAGTCGCGAATAAAGCGTCATAGTGGAAAAAGAGCACCACAATTTACATGTTATCGCGGTGCTCTAGCGATCGGAAAAACAGCTACGATCCGCTTTTTGAATTGGATCGCAGCTACGGTAGTGCGAAAGGGCCGTCAGAGTCAGTTGCTACTATTTAGAGCCAGAAAAAAACATACTGGGATTTCCTACTTGTAGTCGTATATGGTCACCCTTGCAGCTAATGTTGCTGTATTTATATGCACACATACCTACAGGATGCAGGCATGTAATGCAGTTACGGAGTGCTATACATATTCTATTATGGCCCAGGACATAAAACCAGAATGACGATCATAAACACAAGTATAGACTGAGCAAAACATCAAGTAGTGTCCCAGCTACAATACAGCACATCTGCGCTAACGTTCGAGCTATAGCTGTGGAGATGGGTTTAATGCTGACCATGTATAACAAAACTAGCAGTGACAAAAATAGATGCATTATTATCTGTGGGTCAAAGTATTAACTCTCCCAAAGCATAATGAATGTGGGTGGTGGGTGTGGATGTTATTATTCTTTTTTATCTCCTTTTAATAACTGTGAACTATAAATTGCTTGAAAAGATGAAATGATACTTCAAAGTGCATAAGAAGAAGGCAGCTCCTTGTTGATAAAGTATGAAACATGTAGACTTCCCAGGGTCTCACGTCCGAGGGGGAAGGGTGCACAAAACCACTGAATAGTCCCAAGTTAGCATGAGGCAAGGATTTCAGGTCCTTATAGTCTTTGACCCTGTGATGTGCTTTGTTTAACAGGGGCAGCTGCAGTTATCAACAGATGTTTCGGCAATAAATAATTGGTATCATCTCAGTAAAAGCCTATCTACCTGTGGAGAGGGCATAATGCGGAAAACACTGCTTTGCTATTCTAGCCACATTAATCTCTCATCTATCCAGGTTTCTCAGGGCGTTTCCTGCAGGTGCTCATTCTGGGAGAATCAGGACTGTACTCTTTTAAGTTAAGAAGCTTTGCAGAGGTCACAGAAAAGGTCAAAATCAGTCATAAATTTCTGTCGAAGGTCACAAAAAAGGCGAAATAAAATGACAATACAGAATTAGTCTAATGTTGCAACATAATAAGCCAAATGTAAGGGGCTGCCTTCCTTCTTAAGGCATGTTGGGTACAATACAACACACACAAAGGATAAAAGCAGGGCTGATGTGCTTACACTCATTTGTTTCATTTAAACACAATGTATAGTGATTTATTTCATTTTTATTTTAATTCATTAGGTTTTGTACCAACTGTACAAACCTGTTTCTTTTTATAATCAGGAAAACACTAAAATAAAATAAAAATCTGATGTAGGGTGCTCCACCTCCAACCTCTCTAAGCACACAAATTGTTGCTTTACTGTTGTGTGTGTGATAGTGACTTACTTATTTAGTGTGTCATGTCATAACTACCGTTTTTCCCTGCCGCACCATTTCCTAATTGTGTGCATGATCTGAGAATTATCGCCCTGCATCCATGTGATCGAAGAATTACGGCCTTGCCTTCATGTTATCAGGGTCAACGCTACCATATAGGCAACCTGGGCAATTGCCCCAGGTATCTGGGCTGGTAACCCCTCCCCCAACTTAACAGTGCTCCCCGGGGCCCCTGCAATGTCTTTGGCAAAGTAATGGCTCACCTGTCTCGGTTGGCCCGCTTCTCTGTCAGTCTGTGGCTACATGCACTTCCATCTTCATCCTTGCAGGGGCGCCTCTCCTCCATGACCAGGCACATGTTATTTCATAATAACAGAGAAGATGCAGCCAGCAGTGGATGAAGTTGGGGGGGTGCATGGAGTTCCGGGATGACAGAGGAGCGAGCCCACCAGGACAGGTGAGAGCCTACTCTTATGAAGATATTTCAGGGGTCTCGGGATAAGTTGTGGAGTATTCTGGGAGGGGCTTATCAGTTGGATCAGGGGCCCTGGGGGAGTTTGTCTGAAACAATGGCCCCCTAAAGGAGGCCATACATCAAGCGACTTTACGGTCGATTATAAATCGAATCGGATGAAAATCGGTGCCAAGTGCATGCTCAATCGACAGTGTTACCAATTTTGGGTTGAAATTGGTAGCACTAACCGGATGGACATGCTGCAAGACGTCAGGCCAGCTTGGTTAGTCAAGTGCACGGCGGTAACAGCAAGCGATATCGGGACAAGCAACGGAAGTCCCGATGCTGTTCCCCTAATGTATAAATGTGTATGTATATGTATGTGCATTTATACATTACCTGTCCTGTGTCGCGGTGCCTGCCCATCTTTTGAATCCACTGCTCTTCGTTACACTTCCCATACATACTGCTGGCGCATAGCACGCTGGCGCATAGCACGCTGGCGCACGTGTGATGTTACGCATGTGCCACACCTGCCGGTGTGTATAGAGAAGAGCAATGGTTTGGAAGACGGATGGGCACTGCAACAAAGGACAGGTAATATGTAAATGCACATATACATTTATACATTAGGGGAACAGCAGCAAAGCGGCGAGCTTGGCTGATTCCCAAGAGATTTTATGCTGAAATTGATTGGGAATCGGTCTGCTGTGTATGGGCAGCCAACAGATCTCTCTCTAATTAGATTCGATCAGAGAGAGTTTTGTCTCTTAGTCGATTCTGCCCATCATTGCTAGGTGTATTGCTATCTTAATGCATTTTGGTTAGAGAGTTTCCCGGGTTGCATGTGATCTCGGAATTACCGCCCTGCTTCATGTGATCTCAGAATATCATTTGAATTTTGGGTCTTGATGATTAGTATGAAACATCCAATTAGGTATTCCATTGGTACAGCTGGCACCTTATGATACTGATGTGTACTTCATTTAAGCAATATCACGGTCACTTTGTTTATCAGTCAATAAGTCAGGAGCTTCGACTATTCTGGTGTTATGCCAAGTACAGACATTGGACTGCTACAGTCCAAAATAATTATTTGTGATTGTTTTGGATGACTTTCTGATGTCTATACTGGTATTTTTTCTCTTTTGTGCCTGACCCTGCTAGAGAGAAAAGCAATCAGCCCTATTGGGTTAATTTAGCCAACTGCTTTTTTTTATTCCCTCACAGCGATACACCTCTTGCTCCACCTCCCTATAAAGTATGCTTATTGGTTGGTCTGAGCAAGAATATCTGTAGAGATTGCTGATAGATTTCTCATAATGAGAAAGGAGTAAAGTGTCACTTTGGTCACCTTAAACATCCAGTTACGTGCAAGGAAATGTCAGATATAGGACCTTGTGTACACCTGAATGGATTTTTAAAGTGATCAGAGAAAAAAAAAAAAAAAAAAAAACATTGCCCACCTATTTAACCACTTCAGGACCAAGGCATTTTTAACATATCAGCACTGCTCCCATTCATTCGCCAATAACTTTATTACTACTAATCACACCTAAATGAACTATATATTGTTTTTTTCTTCAGGACAAATTATGCTTTTAGTGTGTGATAGTTTTGTTTAGTAGTTACCTTATTTTCACTGCATTTTAAAGGGAAAAGAAGGTAAAAAATAGAAAAAAAAAACACTATTTCTCCATTTACATCCATTATAGCTTTACAATAAACAGTGCTAACTATAAGTGAAACTCACACATTTTATTTGCTTATCCATCCTGCCTATAACAATATTTAGATTATGTTCCTAGCACAATGTATGGTGACAACATTATGTTTGGAAATAAAGGTGTCTTTTTTTCTGTTTTTCGTTTTTTTTGCTTTCTCATTGTACACTATTGATGATTATAAGACCTTATTTGCAAAAATAATAGTAATATACCCTTATGGCATACATATTTAAAAAGCCAAGATCCTAAGGTAACAATGTATGCTTCTTTCATATTCTGTCACTTTGTTTTCATTTTACAAGTCTTTTATTTTGGTACAGAATATGCGAAAAAGTAATCGCCTTTTGATTCCGTTTGTGACTAAATAGATACACAGGACATGGGCCTCATCCCTAAGACTTTCTAAACTCTATTCTACTACTTATCACAGTTAAAATGTTACCACATATGTCTCTTGTAGTTTTGCTAAAATTTTCTATCATAATTTTGAAAATGACTTTTTTATGTTGGATTGAGTTTGTCCCTACCTATTTTTTATGTGATGTGTGTCCAAGCTTTAAGACCCACCAAAATGTATTCTACAACTTGTCACGATTAAAATAATGCCACGTGTGCCTCATTTAGTAACAAACTTATGATGCAATCTCCACAACTAAACTGGATGTATATATATATATACATCCTGTGGTCATTAAGTGGTTAAAGAACCATTTACACAGGCAATGCCTAAGGAGATTCCCTGGCAAATGACAGTGGTGGAGAAGGGGTGAAGAATCACAGGGAGAGTGGGGGTGTACTTCAAATATATGCAGCTTGTAGCTGCCTCTCAACATTCTATTGATCCATTTTCAAGCTGCATACATTTGCATAAAATTACCATAGAATCTGCACCAACTCACAATGATTTGCATTGTCCTGACCATCCCTAGTAACCACCGAAGTGTGTACTGAGCTGTACGGTTTATTTTATTATGGGCATTTGATTTGCTTGTGATTGATGGGCAGATACTCTGTGATGTGTGCAACTCCACTACTTTCAGTTTACTAATGTTGCACATCCAGATAGTTTAACTTAAAAGTGAACATAATGTTATAGACACATAGACACTTTCCTTACATGACATGCTTTTATTTGCAATAATTTTTAACAAGATAAATATTTTCTAAGTAAGGGAACTTTTAGGTTCATTTTTGTTTCTTACAAAATCCTAGTGGTTCTGGCTCACCATGAACTAAATGGGTACTCTGTATTCTGTATTCAGAATCACTGACCTAAAATAAGTATGCAGTCCAAAGAACCTTCTTGTTCTAGATCACTGACTCTCTAAGCTCTGAATCCAGATAATAACATAGCACCAATTTTCCCCACCCCTGAGCTTGGAGCTAACAACTTCTGGATAAAGTCATAAAAAGCAGCTTGCATATTTCCATCACAACAGGTACCCTTTAAGGGATTGTTCACACAAGTTCATATAGTGTGACATGTACCCTTTTTATACTATTTTTAGATATGAATGATCTTGTCTGAAAAAAGGGCCACTTAAATGTGGATAATAAGAAAAGGAGTTACAACCTCAGGAGTTTTTTTTTTGCTGTCTGTGATTTCAGTGGTCAGACTTTCTCTCACTTTCTGCCCCTGGGTCTTCTATGACTTTAATATGAATCCTAGTGGAAATGGCAGACAGGAATAAAAATTTGACTTGACTTGGCTTTCAACTCTATAAAAACCCATCAGGTTGACAAACCTTGTACATAAGATCCAGAAATAAAACATTTTTTCTTCCAGGAGTTGGGCTTTCCTTCATCCAAGATAATGCATCGGTTGTTGAATGATTTTCACTTAAAAGGAACCCGAGGTGAGAGCCTGCCAGATATATTTATTTCTCTTATGTCCTTTTAAACAATGCATATTGCCCGGATGTCCTGCTGCTCCACTGCCTTTAAAAGTGCCTAAACATCTAGTGATGTTGCAGCCCAATTGACCATCCGATTGGACAAAATCCGACAAAATCAATGCCGCAACAAGCATGCCCAATCAATGAATCGACACCAGGTGCATGTGTGTGCAAGCCCCATGTGGCACGCGTGGTAACGCCTGACATGGGATTGACAAAGGAGGACCCAGGGTGTTGCGCCAGCTGGACAGATGAGAATTTACACTGCACATGCACCAATGGGGACATTTTATATTTTGGGGAGTGGCCAGGCAGGCAGTGGAGGCAGAGTCACTAGGCCGCTTCCAGATACATTTTTATGCTGAAATCTATTGGGAATTGGTGGTATGTATGGGCAGGCAAAAGATCTCTCTCTGATCAGAAAGAGATTTGTTTCATGATTGATCTGCCCATACATACATATATACATGTATGGGTACCTTTATACTTTTAGCCATAGACCCTGAACAAGCAAGCAGATCAGATGTTTCTACCAAAAATCTGACAAGATTAGCTACATGCTTGTTTCAGGTGTGTGATTCAGACAGTACTGACCAGAAAGATCAGCAGGACTGCCAGGCAAATGGTATTGTTTAAAAGAAAATACATATGGCAGCTTCCATACATCTCTCACCTCTGTTTTTTTTTTTAATTAGTTGAATGGCTTTGAACATTTGTGAAAAACTGATAAAAGCACTATAAGGAGAAAATAATCCATGTGATCAAACACAAATAAAGATCCCTAACAAACAATTTGTATGACTTTTTGATCCATACCAGTAACTCATGCAGTCTCGGATTGATCAGATCTTGAAGGTTTGTTTTGTCCTCTGGGCCAACAGCCTGTTTGTATTGCCACCTCTCAGGGACAAAGGGCCACTTCATTTCCTTTGCCTCCTGAATCAGAGTCCTCAGGTCGGCCGGCAGAGAGGCTACAAAAGGTCAGAGTACGTGTAAGAATATCTTCAAGACATAAGGATACAATTCATTTACTAGTGTTGAGCACCTCACCAACATACACCTCAGTTTCCCACATGCCTTTGTGCTATTGCTACGTGCTGCTGCCTTTTACCACGACACTAATGAGAAAATGTCTGTCACTTAAGTACCTATTCACTTCTGCCCTAAAGGTAAGCTGGAGCAATCGCCCATTAAATAGGTTTTTAGTGGGAAGTAAAACATTTATTCAACTGTCACTGAGTGGAGATATACATGTCTTCTGCTGTTCTCCGGAAATAACGCCATCAATGCTGTAACCAAATCTATTTTCACCTGCTGAAAAAGTTTGCCTTTTGCACTTAAGAACATAGCTTCAGGCATGATATTTGCTCGTGAGCAGCCATTTACGGTCATTTCCAAGTCTACAGCATCTCACCTGTCCACCAACATACTTTGTGCGAGTCTGGAGAACTTCCAGCTGAACATACAGGAGTATACTTATTTAGGCAAAGAAAGGGTTTAAGTGCATGTAATACCATGTTTGCATTTTATTATTTTTAAAGCATTTTGATAAACAATTTCTAACATTTTACCCTGCATAGTTGTTTTTTTTAGATAAAGCTGCTATGGTCATATGTCTTTAAAGAGGAACTTTAATCTTAATATTTAAAACACATACAAATAAGAAGTACATTTCTTCCAGAGTAAAATGATCCATAAATGACTTTTCTCCTATGTTGCTGTCACTTACAGTAAGTAGTAGAATTTTGGCATTACCAACAGGTTTTGGGTTAGTCCATCACTTCATGGGGGATTCTCAGCATGGCCTTTATTCTTTATAAAGACATCCCCTGAAAATGATTTATACAATGATGCTGGCCAGCCTCCCTGCACACCGCACACTATTTTTTGGCAGTTGGACGGAGCAACTGCCATTTACTAAGTGCTTTAAAAATAAAGAAAACCCTGAAAATCCCCCATGAGGAGATGGGCTAGTCCAAAATCTGTCGGTAATGTCCGAATTTTACTACTTACTGTAAGTGACAGCAACATAGGAGAAAAGTGATTTATGGCTCATTTAACTCAGGAAGAAATGTTCTTCTTATTTGTATATGTTTACATGTTTTTAGAATTTTAAGATTTTCGGGACACATGTCCTTTAAAATTGAAAATAAAGTGTTTTGAGTGGCGTTGAAAATAACAATAGTAATATTAATAAGTAGTATTGCAGTTTGTCTGCCTTTTATTTATTTAAGTATTTATATTGTCCCGACATATTATGCAGCGCTGTAAAGAGTATATTGTCTTGGTACTAACTTTTCCTCAGAGGGGTTTACAATCTAGTCCCTACCATAGTCATATGTCTACGTATGTATGGTGTAGTGTATGTATTGCAGACTAGGGCCAATTTAGGGGGAAGCCAATTAACTTATCTGTAAGTTTTTGAGATGTGGGAGGAAACTGGAGTGTCTGGAGAAAACCCACGCAGACATGGGAAGAACATACAAACTCCTTGCAGATGTTGACCTTGCTGGGAGATGTACTCTCTATTCCAATCCCTTCTGAAAGCAACAGCGGATCAAATTCTCATCAATGTGGATATTGAATATGTGTTCACATGCACAACTGTTGTTGCCCCAAGGGATCGGGACAGGATGCCTTTGGTGACAGTTTGGGAGTAAAGCACTGTACAGATGCTCTCTCTGCTATAGCCATGAATAGCCACTTTGGCTGGCTTCCATTTAGTATATGTATGCACTTTGACAGCAGTAAAAATCCATGAGAGATACTGGTACTTCCATGTTGTATCCAAACCAGTTGTATGAAAAACAAAGAGAACACCACTTATAGGGACTGATTTATCAAAACAAGTGCAAGCAGAACTGAAACAAATGTGGCGCTTGACTAGAGCAACCAATAAGGACTTTTGTTTCATTTTCCAGATAAAATCTAATTGTTTTCTTTAGGCAACTGTTAAACTTTTGTTTTCCTTTTAACTGGCTTCATCAGAGATGATACCTGTCTCTTACATGACTTCTCCTAAAAGTGAAATCAAATACATTTCATTGAAGCTCTGATTGGCTTTGGCTCGTCATGATAATTTGATCAGTTGATTACATGACAACCTGCTTCCTGTATAGGTTAATACCAGAAGCAGACATGACATATTACTGCAACCAGACAATCTGAGACTTAAAATTTAGCAAGGAATACATCAACCACATCCTTCATCACAATTTCTAATTTGGAGAAACAGATTATTGGCTGTGTTTCCACAAACATATTCAATTTTACATGTATTTTTAATATGCAAATTTTTTTGTTATTTTATGCAAATTTTTGCAAATCGCTTGGGAAATGGATGCGCGGTGCAAAAATCTACAGCATGCTGTTCGATTCTTGGGGGCATTGAAGCAGACAACAAAAAAACACATTTAAGGGAAACTATTCCATTGTAAATGCATTGCTTTCAGTACTTCGCAATGAGAATTTGAAGTCAATGGAAATGGTCCCTAAGAATAATCAGTTTCCTAGTCCTCATAAATCAGTCCCACAGACTTTTTGGTATCCTGACATTCTGTTACCTAAAATGTTAACCAATATGTTAAGGTGCACAGGCACAGACAGTGTCGCTCATAAAAATCATTAGGGTCCGAGCTGTGTATTCTGAACAGTGGAAAGGGGAGAAAGGAAAACAAGGCAGTGTGTGCTATAGTAGAACTGCTTCTAGTGACTGGAGTAAGTACCAATGTGCTCATATGTGAGATTGATCCTACACTAGATATTTGGCTGTGACAGCACCAAATAGCCAGCTTACCTGAGTTCCCTGTAGCATGTGTATGAGGCTGTGGTATGACTCAGGTATATAGCTTGGATGCTTACAGCAGGGATCTCCAAACATTTCAGAAAAGAGGATGGATGCAAAAGATTAGGAAAATGCAGGTTCCTCCGAATTTGATGCTGTAAAACCTAATCCAAAATGGACTTCAGGCCACTTTTTGCAGTAATCTTTGTATCAACAGTTTCCCTATCTGCTTTAAACAGGTCTAATAAGATTGTAAGCATCTTTCCATATTGTGGCAACCAATACACCAGTCACCAGGACACACAGCTAATCACAGGAGAGCACATGACTGTCGCTTCAATTGAACTGTCTAAATTTATTTGATAGAACTTAAAAAATGTTCATCCTTTTTCTAAAGCTTTAAATACCTCATTCATCTTCACAGTTGCCAGCCTGACAAGTGCCAGATCGTGGCATTCAACCAGCGTCAAAATCCAGCTGTACTATATAAGACAAATTGTTTTATGGTTAATAGACAACTGGTCTGTAGTCTAGGCCTCTGCTTGCAAGTCCTTACATTAGTTTCAGTGAGTAGTTGATGAAATTATCCTACTCAGTGGTAGCCAAATAACTCACAGAGTAGGAGGCGAGAGATGCAAATGCACAATGATTTAATTCAGAATTAAAAACCTTACATGCTGGACAAAAGATTACTAACATTTCCTAAAAGTATTTTTCAATGGTGCTGTCACCTTCTTGTTATATTATTTGCATTAGAAGTAAAACAATACATCTGAGCATTTTTGAATGACCTGTTCAATCAATCAATAAATAAAAAAACAAAACAAAAACCCAGATAAATGAGAAATAACTGGATCTTATCTAGGTTTGTATCATCAGTGGTCAGCACTAATGCCTGCTTGTGTATAGGAGATCAGGCAAGCAGGGAAGTTAGCAGAGGTTAGAGTTATGAGCATTATAGTTACACTCTGGAGAAATGTCTTATTTAGGTTATATTAGTTAAAGTTAGGTTAAAGTATTACGTTAGATTAACCACTTACAGGTATGCCGCTGGGATGTAGGTCCTACATCCTGACTTGCTGCCTACATCCAAGGTTAAAATTCCCACTGAAGGCAGCAGTGATTTGCCAAAGGGATCATGTGATCCCTTGACACCTGTGGCAGATATTTGTATAGCTAGTAATGGTGATCATTTATAAAAAGTAGTAAAAAAAATGTTCACTATGGCGCACAGCACGAGCACCCCCCATTCCCACAAACAGGGTCGGACTGGGCCACAGTAGTACAGTTTTTTCCCTCGGTGGGCCCCACCTCCAGGTCTCTGGTGGGCCCTCCCCCTCCTTGTCTGACAGAGCTCCAATTGCTGCCTGCAGCACAAAAATTCTCTTCTCAGTGCTGTAATCACTCATGCTGAGAGCAGTGATGTAGCTAAGGAGCTGTGGGACTCCATGCAAATTTTACAATGGGGCCCCCCCAAGCACTCTATACATAAGAATTGATACGACACACCAAAACCTGCCAATGGCAACTACAGTGTCAGAGGTGCAAGAAGGGGATGGGAAATAGCATGTTAATGATTACCACTGTTCAAAGTATCTATAGAAGTGATTACTACCAGCACAGGACCAATAGAGAAGTAATACTGTAGTTGAGGGAGAGCCCTTCAGGGCCCCTTTGGCCAAAGGGCCCCGATGCGGTCGCAACCTCTGCGGTCGCAACCTCTGCAAAGTAGGACATTACTTTATATTGAAGGAGGGGACTCTATGCAAAGTTTTATAAAAAATAACAGAAAGCGCTGCTGTGGAGAGAATATTAGATGAATCTTTATTTGATAAAAAATCAACTTTAAGTTGATAAAGGGCTTTATAGCACCTCTGGTAAAGGTGCTGATAGCAGAGGGAGCAGGAGGCGAAACCCTAAGAAGCTGTGTTAGGTAAATGACACCTGACACAATATATGTACATATATTATAAAATCAAAAAATGTAAAAAATGTAAAAAAAAAAATGTGGCGAATAAAATACACCTGCTGTAGTTGAGCAGTTCCAAAGGGAGGCCTTAATGGAGTAACAGTTCTTGTAGATGCCTGGATGCAATTCGTCTTAAGAGGTCGTGAGACACAATTAAACAGTAGGAGATGTTGATTCCCCCAATAATGGGGTGCTGTAGATTATATCCCTCGATGTATGACAACAGAGTTCCTGTGTTGCTAAACTGAGTTCAACACACTTGCATGCATAGGTAATAGAAACGGTCTCACCCGTCTTGTGCTTCTCAGCAGTGGTGCACAGGTCTTCAAGAGAGCCGCTCGATCTCACTCGCCCCGGCCGGCGGCAGAGTGAGAGAGACTGGACGGCAGGAACACGTCGGGCAAGCGTGCCCGGCTCTCCTTAGAGGATGTGGGTGTCCGGGTGGCAGCAGCCTAAGGCTGGAGAAACCTCCGTGTATAAGTTGGTTAGTAGCGGCCGCGTAGCTTCAGCTCACCTCCTTCCCCTCTGAATGTGACGTCACAGAGGCAGCCTACGCTGATGTTTCGGGAGGAACGCCCCCCTTTCTTAAAGCTTGGCTGCTGGGGGAATCTGAGGCTGGCTTTTTGAAGCCTGTGCAGCGCTGTTAATTTCATTCAAAAGCATACAGATCCAAATCCTTGTTCAGTCCGTGTGGAATGAGAGAGTTTAGATTAAAGATCCACATAGTTTCTTGCCGGGACATTTCTAATACATAGTCTCCACCTCTCCATGGCTTTTTAACTTGTTCTAGCGCACAGAATTTAGTTCCCTTAAAGGAACATCCGTGCTCAATCTTAGGCTCCCTGCACACTGCAAATCCGTTTTCCGATTCCGATTCCGTTTCCGATTTTTCTTGAATACATTCAACAGAAAAACGGATCAAAAAACGCAGCATGCAGTTAAGATTAAAAATCTGAATCAGAATCGGATGTAAAAACAGATTAAAAAGCGGAATCGGAATCTGAAATGCATGCAGTGTGCAAGAGGCCTAATAGTGTGCTGATAATGGATGTTTTTTGCATCCTTTTTTAATATTTGTACAGAGTTCACTCAATCTTTCTCTCAGGGGGCGTTTAGTCCTTCCCACATAATATTTTAAACATGGGCAGATCAGCGCATAAATAACCCCCCTGGAGTCACAATTGGTGATATTTTTAATATTAAATGATTCTTTGCTTGATATAGATGTAATTTCATATATCCTTTCTAGTGGGGAATTAGATTCTCGGCAAGCTCTACAGAAACCGCATCTTTTGAAATATCCATTGTGTTTACTTCGTGTTATTGTTTTGACAGTGGGAGCCAGTATGTTGCCCAGATTCTGGGACCTCTTGAAAATCATTTTTGGGTGTTCGGACAGTATAGGCATCAATACGGGGTCCTCCCTTAATATGTTCCAGTACTTGCCTACTATATTCTTTACTCTTGATGATTGGGAGGAGTATTTCATAATTAAACTGGGTTGTTGGTCATTGGGGTCCTTTTGTATTCCCCTATCTCTCAGTAGATCCTGTCTTGCTGTAATCATGGCTCGGCCTCTAGCTTCCACTATGCAAAGTTTTGCTGGGCAGCAGTGTCTCTGAATTACAATGCTGCTAAGATCATGTACATTTGGCCCTGTCCATAATAAATCATGACCACGCCCACCTTCCAGTGCATGGCCACACCCTTTTTTTACCGCAATCATGGGATGTGTGGGCCCCAGGTTGAAACTTCTTTGGTGGGCCCCCAGTGTCCCAGTCTGGCCCTGCCCACAAAGCACCAGTGATTAGTGCAAGCAATCAGTGTGAGATAGTACAATATTGGTTAAATTACTGATATTCTACTACATTTAAAATGCATCACTCACCTCACAAATTAAATGCAGTAATTACCCTACATTTAAAATGCATCAATCACCGAACATATGAAATTCAGCAATTACCCCACCCTGGCAGCCAGCTCCTCCACCATATGAATGCTGCCCTGGCTGAGCCCCTACTGGGTCTCAAGAGGTAGGTAGATTCTTGGTGCCGCTTCTGGGGGAACGGATGCACACTTACTCCTCTTCCTCTTTCCCTGGCTCTCACGGCAACTTTTCAAGTAGTCCTTCAGATTGGTATTTATGAGACCGTACAATCAAGATTGTATCATTGATGGAGCACCCGCCACCCTAGTAACCTTATCATTAGAGGCTCTGAAGAGGTTTATGACCACAATTAGACACTGGCCCCTCGGGCTAGCCTTAGCAAGGATTTGATCTGTGAGATTCTAACAGTGGGTGTAAGTACAGTTATCCATAAGTAGATAAAAAAGCAGGATCATCCACCAAGCAACCTAGGCAGATGCTTGGGCTTAGTGGATGTCAAGGGGGCCCACCTGCCATCTTCTCTGACCTCTCTCCAGGGGCGAGCCTGGGGTGCCTGGCACCTGGGTGCAAGATTTTCTCTGGCGCCTATGGGAGTGGTTAAATTTACCGCGCCCAACCACATAACCACACCAGTGTCCTGCCTAATCACACCCACACCTTCCACCTCTTTCCGCATGCATGTGATACCCCATTCCTACCCCTCTTCCATGGGCTTGCTCCTGGCTGGCTTTGGCTTCCTGCGAGTCTGCTAGTCTCTGGACTGACTCAGGCTGAGAGGCTCTGCGAGTGCGACGCAGTCACACACTGCGTATTTATGGCTGCCTGCGGCCACCCTACTCTCGCTGTCGTAGGCTCCTCCCCCCGCCAAGCCCAAGCGTGAGGTGGGCTGCCTGTATCTTTCCCGTTGCGCCGCGCAGCCTGCCAGTGTTGCCAACCTTTCACGTTATTTTTTTACTGACAAATACCTAAAAATTTACTGACAAAAGATTATTTTTACTGACAAAATTTTCCCACTAAATGCACATAAGAGACAGCTTTTCCCCATGTAAATGCACATAACAAGAGACAGCTTTTCCCCATGTAAATGCACATAAGAGACCGCTTTTCACCAGCAAATGCACATAAGAGAGCGCTTTTCACCAGCAAATGCACATAACAAGAGACCGCCTTTCACCAGCAAATGCACATAACAAGAGACCGCTTTTCACCAGCAAATGCACATAACAAGAGACCGCTTTTCACCAGCAAATGCACATAACAAGAGACCGCTTTTCACCAGCAAATGCACATAACAAGAGACCGCTTTTCACCAGCAAATGCACATAACAAGAGACCGCTTTTCACCAGCAAATGCACATAAGAAGACAGCTTTTCACCAGCAAATGCACATAAGAAGACAGCTTTTCACCAGCAAATGCACATAAGAAGACAGCTTTTCACCAGCAAATGCACATAATGACAAACCGACAGTGTCCCCAGAATATATAGCCAGGGATATATGTCCCCAGGATAGGTAGCCAGGGGGTATATGCGCCCAGGATAGGTAGCCAGGGGGTATGTGATGCGCCCAGGATAGGTAGCCAGGGGGTATGTGATGCGCCGAGGATAGGTAGCCAGGGGGTATGTGATGCGCCCAGGATAGGTAGCCAGGGGGTATGTGATGCGCCCAGGATAGGTAGCCAGGGGGTATGTGATGCACCCAGGATAGGTAGCCAGGGGGTATGTGATGTGCCCAGGATAGGTAGCCAGGGGGTATGTGCGCCCAGGATAGGTAGCCAGGGGGTATGTGCGCCCAGGATAGGTAGCCAGGAGGTATGTGCGCCTAGGATAGGTAGCCAGGGGGTATGTGCACCCAGGATAGGTAGCCAGGGGGTATGTGCGCCCAGGATAGGTAGCCAGGGGGTATGTGCGCCCAGGATAGGTAGCCAGGGGGTATGTGCGCCCAGGATAGGTAGCCAGGGGGTATGTGCGCCCAGGATAGGTAGCCAGGGGGTATGTGCGCCCAGGATAGGTAGCCAAGGGGTATGTGTGCCCAGGATAGGTAGCCAGGGGGTATGTGCGCCCAGGATAGGTAGCCAGGGGGTATGTGCGCCCAGGATAGGTAGCCAGGGGGTATGTGCACCCAGGATAGGTAGCCAGGGGGTATCTGTGCCCAGGATAGGTAGCCAGGGGGTATCTGTGCCCAGGATAGGTAGCCAGGGGGTATGTGCGCCCAGGATAGGTAGCCAAGGGGTATGTGCACCCAGGATAGGTAGCCAGGGAGTATGTGCGCCCAGGATAGGTAGCCAGGGGGTATGTGCGCCCAGGATAGGTAGCCAGGGGGTATGTGCGCCCAGGATAGGTAGCCAGGGGGTATGTGCGCCCAGGATAGGTAGCCAAGGGGTATGTGCACCCAGGATAGGTAGCCAGGGAGTATGTGCGCCCAGGATAGGTAGCCAGGGGGTATGTGCGCCCAGGATAGGTAGCCAGGGGGTATGTGCGCCCAGGATAGGTAGCCAGGGGGTATGTGCGCCCAGGATAGGTAGCCAGGGGGTATGTGCGCCCAGGATAGGTAGCCAGGTGGTATCTGTGCCCAGGATAGGTAGCCAGGGGGTATGTGCGCCCAGGATAGGTAGCCAGGTGGTATCTGTGCCCAGGATAGGTAGCCAGGTGGTATCTGTGCCCAGGATAGCTAGTGAGTGACAGGAGCGCGCCCCGCCGCCGCCGCTCCCCCCTCCGCTCCCCCCTCACCTTTCAGCAGCTTCAGTCAGACCTCAATCAGCGGGCGACCCGACCAGGAAAAGGGCGCCGGACGCACCCGCTCTATATGCGGAAGTGATGTCACTTCCGCATATCAGTGCGGCGTGCTAGGTCCTAGCGCCCGCCCGCCTGATCGAGGTCTGACGCGGCGGCTAGAGGGAGGGAGCTTGAAGCGGCGGCGGCCACAGGGGGAGAGCGGGGCCGGGCGGCGCCTCTCAGAGGCAGGCGCCTGGGTGCCTTGCACCCGCCCAGGCTCGGCCCTGCCTCTCTCCACTTCAACTTACCAAAAAGGACCACAAAGGGGCACCAAATCTACTACATTGCCTAGGGCACCATAAGGCCTTGTTCACTTAATAAATCGCCAACAAACCTCCTATACTAATTTACATTGACAAAAGCATGTACAATGTGCATTTTAATATATGCATTCAAATAAACCGTCCTTGAAATATTTGTTTTTCTCTTACATATTTGTTATAAAAGAAAGCCATGCCCTAAAAGAAAGAAAGGACACTTTGTGCAATGTGGCTCTGCTGCACTTGGCCATGAGAATGGGAATCTTAAAAGAACTATTTTGTAGAGAAAAACGCTTCCCAGACGCCTGCTGTAAAATACTGCAAGCCATCTTCAAACAATGCAATTTGTTCTCTCGCTGATAACCATAGAATGGCAACTTTCACTAGATGCTCATGACAGTGCTGACCAGTAAAAACCCAAGGAATTAGAAACTAACTGTTGCTCTGCTCACAAACAGACCACCCAAAATGAACAGTGATAAGAGTCACACACAAGGCATAAACTTTCTGAAGACGTTTTAACTGAGCAAAGGAATGGAGCAGGAGAGAATGCCTGCAGCAAGGAAACTCTACTGGCTGGCTTCAAGACATAGAAACTGAATCACCTATTATATTCAGCGTTTCCTGTAGTGCAAAAGTGCCAAATCGAACTTGGGCTTTCAACTTTACAATCAATGTGTTCATCTGAAGCGTATGGTCATCAAGTTTATACTGTGTAGCTTTGCCAATAATATACAATATATAACATATATTTGAAATAGGACCTACTCTATGGAACGTGTATAAGACCTCGGCCCATATGCAAGTAACTATTTCTCCTGAGTTATCTCCTGGGAAATAATTTTTAAATGCTCTTTAAAATAACTTTTCAACATTTTACAGTTGAAAAAGTACCCAATAGTTGGAGAAAAAGTAACATTAAAATTATTTGGAGTACTTTCTTGCTTGCTGGTGGTTTAAAAGACATGGGCCCGTATGCAATTCACTTTTATCTTCTAAGAGATACATTTTCATTTTATAATAACTTTTTAGTACTTTGTGATGGAAAAAGTACTAAAAAGTAGGTGAAAAAGTTCTGTCAAAATTATTTTAAATATGTGTTTGCATGCTGATGGTTGAAAAGGCATTTTATTTACAAGATGTAAAAATATCACCTATGAGAAAACTCAGGAGAAAAAGTGATTACATTTGTCAATAAAATTCATTTTAAGAAATCAGAAAGTAAGAAAATGCTTAAAATAATTTTTATAGTACCTTTTCATTTAGTTTTTGGTACTTTTTTAGTTGAAACGTGCTGGAAAGTTATTTTAATTTGAAGATTGAAAATGATCTCCTAGGAGAAAACTCGTGTGCAAAAGTGAATTGCATATGGCTCCTGGGCCCATATGCAATTAACTTTTTCTCCAGAGTTATCTCCTAGGAGATCATTTTCATATTCTCTTTAAAATACCTTTTAAAGCGGTCCTAAACATGTTTTTAATTCAAAATATTTAGTTGCGCCACTCTGACACATACAAAAATAAATAAACACTCCTTCAAGCCTATGAGCATTTCAGTACATGCTTTTCACACTTCTCTTTTCATAACTAAGGTTATACAGGTGGCAGCCATTACTTCTGAGCTTAGTAGGAGGTTTTAGATCATTGGGTGTGTTTGTCATCACCAGCTACCCTCCCTCACAGGGGCGTTGTCTATGTGAAACCTCACACAAGCTGAGATCACCTTCCCTGTGATATCATCATTAGCACCCTGTGTTTTGTTTTTGTTTTTTATCTCCTCCACCAGTCTGCTGGATTCTGTCCCGACAATATGAAAGGAAGGGAGGGGTTCCTCCAATAAATGTAAAATATTTTATATTTGTCATCATGCAGCTGAAAAATGGCTGCTATTTATTATTATAATTTAGAAAATAGATTTTATTTCTGAAATCTTGTATTTTTAATTTGGGTCCACTTTAAGCATTTTACTATAGAAAAAGTGCCTAAATGTTTGTGAAAAAGTACTGTCAAAATTATTTTGAGCATTTTTCTTGCTTGCTGGTGGTTTAAAAGGTGTTTTATGACAAGATGTAAAAATATCACCTAGGAGAAAACCCAGGTGAAAAAGTGAATTGCATACGGCGCCTAGGCCCGTATGCAATTCACTTTTTCACCTGGGTTTTCTCCTAGGTGATATTTTTACATCTTGTCATAAAACACCTTTTAAACCACCAGCAAGCAAGAAAAATGCTCAAAATAATTTTGACAGTACTTTTTCACTAGGAAATAATTTTTAATCTTCTATTTAAATTAACTTTTCAGCTCTCTGTAATTAAAAAAGTACCAAAAGTAGGTGAAAGAGTACTATCAAAATTATTTTGAGTATTTTATTGCTTGCTGGTGGCTTAAAAAAGCATTTAAGTCAGAAGTTGTGAAAATATCACCTAGGAGAAAACGAAGGAGAAAAAACAAATTGCATATGGCCCCTGGAGCTTATTCACTAAGAACTGTTAATTTCACCAGTACTTAAAGTAACTGAGTACCACTCAAGTAGCGTAACGCACATTATTGTAGCAACGCTTGTGAAACCCATATACCTTCATGCTAATTGCAGAAAATGCATGAATGGATGTTTGTGAATTAATCCATGGAGCCTCATTTATAGAAAAAAAATGGTATTTTCATGAATGCTGAAATACAGTAAAGGATTTACCAAAGAAAATCCGGCCCCTTGTGTTCATGAACAGTGTGGCCAGAGATGGCAAATAGGAAATTCACTAAGCATTATCCTGCTATTGTTATGCTGCTGGCGAATGCCACGGTGCTCAGTCACCAGCTACATAACTGCTGTTTAAAAACATTAATACCTACAGGGATGTTTTATAAATTATTTCTTTGAAATCATTGTCAGGAAAATGTATGTAAAACATCATTGCAAGGGTAGGTTTTTTAGATAGAAGTAATTAAAAGGGGAAAAAATAGCATTCCAACCCCCAGGCTTTATTAACCGTTTCTCACCCATGAAGGCTGGATTTGCCAAGGAAGGCAGAGCTGCGAAAGTATTAACCCCCTGAGCAATGCTGCCCACATGTTTCTTAACATTGGAGGGAGTAACTTGCAAAGCCTCCTTGTACCAATATTAAAAGATCACTATCGCGAAAAAGTGTACAATTTAAAATAAATGTTAACACATACAAATAAGAAGTACATTTCTTGCAGAGTAAAATGAGCCATAAACTACCTTTCTTCTATGTTGCTGTCACTTACAGCAACTAGTAGAAATCTGACATTACCGACAAGTTTTGGGCTAGTCCATCTTTCCATAGGGGATTCTTGGAATGGCCTTTATTCTTTATAAAGACACTCCCTGAAAGAGATTTATACAAAGATGCTGGCCAGCCTCCCTGTTCACCATACACTTATTTGGCAGTTGGAAGGAGCAACTGCCATTCACTAAGTCCTTTTGAAAATAAAGAATACCCAGAGAGCCCCCCATCAGTCGGTTCTGTCAGATTCTACTCACTGTAAGTGACAGCAACATAGGAGAAAAGTAATTTATGGCTCATTTTACTCCAGGAAAAGTGTACTTCTTATTATGTATATGTTTACATGTACTTCAAATTTTACAATTTCCTTGATAGAGGTCCATTAACCACTTCCCAACTGAGGGGTTTTACCCCTTCAGCATCCGAGCAATTTTCTCCTTTCAGCGCTCCTTACATTCATTCGCCTATAACTTTATCATTACTTATCGCAATGAAATTAACTATATCTTGTTTTTTTCGCCACCAATTAGGCTTTCTTTAGGTGGGACATTATGCCAAGAATAATTTTATTCTAAATCTGTTTTAATGGGAAAATAGGAAAACATATGGGAAAAAAAACATTATTTTTCAGTTTTCGGCCATTATAGTTTTTAAATAATGCATGCTACTGTAATTAAAACCCATGAAATGTATTTGCCCTTTTGTCCCGGTTATAAAACCATTTAAATTATGTCCCTATCACAATGTTTGGCGCCAATATTTTATTTGGAAATAAAGGTGCATTTTTTTCAGTTTTGCGTCCATCCCTAATTACAAGCCCATAGTTTATAAAGTAACAGTGTTGTACCCCCCTGATATAAATATTTAAAAAGTTCAGTCCCTAAGGTAACTATTTATGTATTTTTTTTAATTGTACATTTTTTATTTTTTTTTTAATTACAAAAAAAAAAAAAAATGGGGAGTGTGGGAGGTAATGAGTTAATTTTTTTGTATAAGTAATGTATGTGTGTGTGAAAAATAGTTTAGGGTGTAGTTTACTATTTGGCCACAAGATGGCAACAGTTTAATGCGACCTCCAAGCTTCCTTCCGGAAGCTTGGAGGAAGTACAAAGAGGCTGGTATTTTTTTTTTTTTTTTACAATGATCGAGCTGCTTAGCGAAAGCAGCAGATCATTGCGGGGGCAGAGATCAACGAACGGGAATGTATTTTCCCGTTCATTGATCTCCGGGCGAGCGGGCAGCGGCGTGCACGATCGCGGGAGTGCGAGCGGGAGAGCGGACATCGGCGGTAGCGGCGGTAGCGGCGGGGGGTGCGTATATCTACGCTCCGGGCGGGGAAGTTAAGTCCAAAGGAGCGTAGATATACTGTACGGCGGCGGGGAACCAGTTAAGGACAAGGGGCTCACCCCCACTTTAAGTACCAAGGAGGAGGTGAAGGGGAATAATATGTGGGGAGAACATAGCAAGTTTCCTTTAATAAGTGTTCAACCCAGCTAACCTTCACTCCTGAGTCAAATTATTATATGGGTCACATATTATAGTTTTTAAAAGCTCAAAAAGCAGAAGAACCCTCACTGTGAGAAAAATAGGATTTTTCTTCTGTTCTTCATCTTTATGAACTTGCATACTTTTGTCTTCTGATCTGTATTCTTCCATCTTCAACTGTATTTTTGGTGTGATTCTATCTTCATTTGCAATTCTTCATCTGTGTTCTTCCTTTTTCTAAAGTCCTTCTTCTCTTTTGAGAAGATGACCAATATTAAGATTTCCCACCAGAGCATCCCATTGGTTCAATTATCTGGAGCAAATATTGTAGTTGTGCAGAAATTCAAAAATATGCCCCCAGCAGGAAATTCCCACTGACCATCCCTACTGCACAATTAGATTACAGCCAGAGGAAGTATAATAAAGTGATCATATCTATTTGTACAATATTTATTCTAAACCTTTTCTTTTCTTTCTGAAGATACAGAAAATAGTTTGTTTTACATAATTCCAATCCTACACATTTTTGGGTTGTGTGCTGGAGTTCAGTTTTAAAGACATCTATAGTGATTTATTGGGTTCAGTGCTGAACACATTTCACAAATGAAATTGTGGAATTTGTTTAGCGCTCCATCTGCTGGTCAAACTAACAAACCTAGATGTAATAGCTCTATTAAACATAACAGGGCCTAGAAGTCAGACACTAAACCTAAGGATATTGATCTGTTTTTACAGACTTCTGTACAGTAAAGCAACCATTTCTTTACATGAAAAACGTTAATGTTCACATAAAAACCATGACTCTGCTAGTGGTTTGAGGTATTTATGTGTATCTCAAATATCTTAGCACAAATTGTAATAAAAGCTATATGTTAGTATATTTATCTAGCTGAAACCTATTTTTTCTTTTTACTACATGCAAAACATTACCAGCTGGAAGTGAGGATAGAGATCTCAGAAAATAGAAGTGTTTAATTTGCAATATATTATAGGATTGTTTTTATACTGTTTGTAGGAAGAAAAATATACTACAAAAGCCGTATGCAACTATGCATACATACCCTCAATGTCACAGAATCATAAAGAATTCATTACACCGCAAACTATTTAGAATACTCTCCAGTTAGCTGCGTAGAACAGTATCTGTTATGCATGAAACTTTCTTCTACAAATTCAAGAGTATGAGTAATCCTGCCGATTGTATACTGCTGGTTACCCACCTGTGGTGTTAGCTGTTTGTATTTGTCCCCAAGACTTGGTTCTGAAAACCTAGAACTAAACATCTAGGCAGTTCCTGCTATTGGGCGCCAGGGGGCGTGGTGCACCAGGTGACAGGAGGGGGGACCCCCCCCCCCTCCTGTCACCTGGTGCACCACGCCCCCGTAGCCAAGGCCTCCCACAGGGGCCATGAGGAGGGGAAAGCAGTGCAAGAAAGAGGGGCAGCGGGGACAGAAGCGGGGAGGGGGGCCAGACCCCCCCATCTCCCTCACCTGGGTACCCTCCATCTGGCACTTCCCCCTCAAGAATAGCAGCGGCAGGCGAGAAATTACTCACCCGCTCCCTGCGTTCCAGGCGCAGCATCATCATCATCACATGACACTCGTCTCCGCCTTCTCCGCTGGAAGCACAGTGAAGCACAGTAAGCTAATTCAGCCACATTGGTCACAATAATAAAAAAAAACTATTTTCAACAACTTCTCTTCGGTTAACTCAGAAATGTCTACCTGCCACTTCTGTAAGGTCTTATTCCTATTATGCCATCCCTAGGAAGAAATGTTTTGCAGATGACAGAGATAACATGGGTTAGGTCTTTTTTTATCCACTTCCTCCTCGGTCCCAGGTTAAAAACTTTCAGCCTGTTTAGGAGAACTGTTGACACGTCAAAACATGGACCCATTCACAGGGCTGGTTCTAGACTTTTTGTTGCCTGAGGCAAACTTGTGAGGATGCGCCCTGACTTGGAATGATCGCACAGCACCCAACAATTTCCTCTGCCTTATTTAATGTTCTCACATGCATGCTGTAGCTAAACACAATAGCACACTGGCTGGCTTTGAGTCTGAGACAAACAAACTGCTCACCCTCATCCACTCCATTCCTCCTCAGTCAGGGCAGCAGTTCCACCTCCTCCTGTGCAAGTCAAATGAAACACTGCTGCTCTCCTGTCTCCCCCCCTTCACGCACTGTTAAACTCCTCACACAACACAACAAGCTGCTTTTCCCCAATGATGACCTCTTCACCTTGCTCTCTCGCTCACCTCTCGCTTCTCCTCCTACTCTACTGCATGCTGTTAGTGTAAACACTGTATAAACATGCTGCCCTTGTAATCTCTGCATCTGATGCATATGTTTCACCTTGCTTCATGAGAGAACTGGTCCCCTATTTGTAATGATTTCTTTCGTCTACAGCCCAGTTATCCTGGTTTACATGGTACAGGTACACTATTTATAAATCTGCCAAGGATGGCTGGTATTTTGTGATTTTGCGCCTCTATGATACAATAAAATTGATTTATTTTGTCCTACTTATTAAGGGGATGAAAAACTGTGTTTTATCTATGGTATGCAGAAAAAAAGAAAAGCAATTTACTTAGGCTTTTCTAATGATTAATTTCCTGAAGAAGGCTTTATAATTAGCTATAAATCCTGTGCACATACAGTATGTCACAACCTGTTCCACCAAGGATCATATTAAATGAATGATGTCAGTGAGATGCACAGAGGATTTCTCTGTGCACTGGGGATTTGTCACGTAGTGGCAATGTGCAGTGTGCACAAGTCAGCAGGCCACATCTCTGCACTGCATACCAAATAGAAGAACACTGATGGTGGTAACCTAGTTGTCAGGTACATAGTTGGACATAGCAGCTGAAATTGGATCTGCAAAGCTGGGCGACTTGATTGCAACTACTCTCATTGGTAGTTCTTTTTGATCTACTTTTCTGCTTAGCAGAAAAGCAGATTTTCTGCTAAACAGATCTGAGTCAATAGATTAAATAGAGTGCATTATAAGTTGTTGGTTGGACACTTCCTATAAATAAAAACAGAAGGATTTATTTTTGCTAAAGCCATCCTTTCCCCTTGATATGGGGATAGCAGATTCCATGTCTGTGGCATTTGTGTTTTTAAATAAATACAAATTCAGCACCACAGACAGTACTTGCCTCTTATCTTATTAGTCAGTGTCTACCATTGAGTGAGGCAGAGGAATAATGACTAAGGTTGTCACCTATGTCTCTGCTTTTTACCTTACAATGAGCTTTTCCTTTTCAGGTGTACTTTCCTTTTAAGTGTACTTCAGATGAAGTTATTTGAGATGAAGCTGGTTAGTGGAGGGGAAGGCAGGCATTACACGATGCTTGATTTCTTTCTTTTTTGTGTTTAATGGACCTTTTTATTGCAGGCACAGCCTGAGTATGTAGTTCCTTGGCCATTACTGTACCATTTACAGGAATTAGGTTCTTACCATCTGCACCTAGCACATTTTTTTTCCTATAGATGCACTTTATGTATATGTTGGAGAGACCTGTGGACACTTCAAAGTGGAGGACTGGAGATCCCAGCTATTGTACAGAAATTGTGGTTTATGCTGTGTTTTGTTTACCAGTGGGATGTGGGTCAAAGCTTGGACCTCTTGATTACTTAACCCTTGGTGTTTTTATCATTTGACTTGAAAAGCACGCCTCATCTGATTAATGCTGGTTTCAGCTAAGGCAGGATGATTGCAGGAACTGGATATGCCATCAACGACAATCATTCATGGACTAAGCCTGCCTTTTATTAAAGGTGCCCATACACTCGTCAGATTGGCAGCAGATAGATAAGAAATGCATCTGATGATCTATCTGATGCGTTTTTAGAACATTTTTTACCAGGATAGAATTCCAATAGATTTCAGTTTGAAATCTATTGAAATTCGATCTGATGGCATTTTTTTGCCATCAGATTTCCATTAAGGCCAATGCAAACTGATAAGCAATCTCATCAGATCGACCTAAATTTTCCATCCTGCCAGTTTGACATAAATCCATCGAAATCGTTCGAAATCGGCCATCGATCGGTCGATTGGCCAACCGATTTGCAATCGATCGAACGGCCAGAAAATCGGCTGAGTGTATGGGCCCCTTAACAGTCCAGGCTAGTGGTGGTTTAGGGTATGGAAGTGCAATAGATTTGCAGCAAGAATGTGTAGCAGGCAAATCTGCAGCATTATCAAATCTTGTCAACATCTTGTCAGCAGTCTTGTCAGTTATCTTGGCAGAATGTCAAAAAAGTGTTTCTTAACACCTCATTTTCTCCTACGTTCTCTCCTAGG